>NC_064634.1:248592599-248892599 GCF_023864275.1 Schistocerca cancellata | reverse complement strand
TAAGTGGTTACAGTATGAGGTGCTCCCACCTGACACAAGTTCACTGAAACTGAGATAAAAATAAACTCTGGACTTCTGTTTGGGAGCAGCAGACTTCAAAACAGAATTTCATCATCCATCTTAAAATTTCAAATGGTTTCCTTGCATCATTTCAAGAGGACCCAGACATGGCTGCTTCACGAATTAATTAATTGATTAAACTTTTCGAAACGAAGTTAATATTTTTTCTTCACGTGTTATTGACGTAAGTGACCCGAAACATTTTGAGACAGCATTCCTGTATCTGAAAGTTCATCATGTTACTGTCTTATTAGCTGTTTCAGATCTGAAGATGATGGTAAATACCGATACTGGTCATTAACTACTCAATTACGATATGGGGTATTGACTGAAATATTGTCTGTCACGCTAGTCAATATCAAAGGAGCTCCTGCTGACTATAAAAATAAGAACAAAATCATTACAATACGATTCTGAAAGAGCAGAGGCTTGGGCAGATCTGAATAACTGCCCTGGGCGGCAATCTCAGGGGGCGCCCAATTCATGTTCTTGGAGGAAGAAAACCTCGTTACACAAAGCGCCTAGCACACAATGGACGTTGGTTTGTCGATTATTCATATGATTTTGAGACACATCTCTGTTGGGTTTTGAACATTTTTGAGCACAGTCTAAGTTGATTTCTGAACGAATCACAAAATGATTTTGGAATGCGTGCATAGTGTACGTGATGTCTCTGTCCATCGTATTAAGAAATAAGAAACTTAACCCGCAAACAGAAGGAGACGGTACTATAAGAGCTGAGCCGAATAAACCCTAACGGATGAATACCAATCGCTGTTTGTTTATGTGGTTGACTGGGTGTGCGAATGATCAATGCTGTTTTAATTATTAGCAAAATCCATAGATTCAGACTACCAGAGAGGAAATAAACGACTAACAGGAATAACAAGTAAGTAAGATTACGTATTATCTTCTAGGTGTGTCCAAGGAAATGAAATTTTCACGGAAAATAATTGCCAGATCGTTACACTATTAAGGGGCAGTTGTACAGTCCCCAGTTAGCAGCTGCTTTAGTTCTGTTTTCGGAATAGCGAGGAAAACGCGTTGCACGCAAACGTAATAACACCTGACAGGAGAATAAACTCGGTATAACTGAACCGCTGAATATGGGAGGGTTAGTGAAGCTAACCGGAGGATAACTTTTGAGAATGGCTGGAATAGTTACAGAATTAATAATGACGAGATTGTTTTTTAGAACGGGGACAGAAATGGAACGGGGACATCACTTAAATTATATGGAAGAATATGACGATGCCAAATTTATATAAAAATTTCATACTACTACTAATTTTCGATCTCCTGTTTGAGAAACTGCAGCGTACGGATGAAAAGTGAAACTACTTAATATAAAACTTTTTCCTTGTATTAGGCGTAATAGGTATTTGAAATTGGTACTTCGTCAGTTGCATTCTGTTGTGCTATTTAAGCAAATGAGGTAGATGAAAATGACCATTTGTGCCAAAACAGTTTCGCTTATTTGGCATGCGTTACAACTGTCGCAATATTAGAAAGCCTTGTTTCGTTTTATCTAGAAGACCGTGACAAAATAGATGTAGGGGAAGGTGGGGGAATTACACGCATGTGAGTAATCCCACGCAGGCTGATGTGTGCAGTTTGAATGGCGCAAGCTGTTCCCAGTTGGTGCTACACCCTATCGGCAGGAGTAACAACTACTACGCAGCTTACGCCAGCCATTTTCCAGTCGCATTGTTGAAGCAGTGAAGTATTGTTTATTTTCGGCGTGTCTCATGTAATTTTGGTCAGCTGTATTTTTCAAGGTAAGTGCTACTATAAGTTGCTTTAATGTAATTTTTGCGTATCAACTATTAACCTTAGATGAAACCTTTAATTTAATTGTAGATTTGTCCCGCTATTTGGCCGGCCAAGGTGGCCGAGCGGTTCTAGGCGCGTCAGAATGGAACCGCGCGACCGCTACGGTCGCAGGTTCGAATCCTGCCTCGGGCATGGACGTGTGTGATGCCCTTAGGTTAGTTAGGTTTAAGTAGTTCTAAGTTCTAGGGGACTGATGACCTCAGAAGTTAAGTCCCATAGTGCTCAGAGCCATTTGAACCATTTTGTCCCGCGATTTGAATTAGGCGCCGAGCTATGATTAGGTTAGTCATCGAACTTCCGGTGGGGTAATGCCACGCAACTGTTGAAGTGCGTGGTATTCCCCCTTTCAGGTTATATTCTCAATACTAACGAGTTTTTCTTTTTAATTTCAAATGGGTAGATATTATAAAAGGAAAACCCAGAAAGCAAAATGGACGCAAGAGGAACTTTGTAAGGCTCTTGATGCATCAGATCTGGAAGAAAAATAAGAGAAGTATCAAGAGATTTCGGGATTCATGAAGCTACTCTGCGAACGAGAATGAAGGTTAAAAATACGTAGGGTCCAAAACTTGGAAGAAGCCCAACATTTTCGACAGAACAGGAAAATGAGATTAGGGATCATGTTATTACATTGGCCAAGCTGTTCTATGGCATTACATGCATCCAGCTGCGAAAGATTGCATTTGAGTATGCAGAGGCTAACAACATAGCAAACAGTTTTGATAAGTTATCTAGGTTAGCTGGAAAGGATTGGCTAGCTCTATTTTTAAAAAGAAACCCAGGTATTAGCATGAGAAAACCTGAAGCAACTAGCATTAATAGAATACAGGCATTTAATGAAGAAGAGGTTAATGCATATTTTAAAAATTTAGAAAATGTTTTTGAAACATATAAATTTAAAGAGGAGCGAGTGTTCAACGTTGATGAAACGGGCTTAAATCTGTACAAAAGCCTGAGAGAATTTTGGCTTCTAAAGGTGTTAAACAAATAGGTGGGACCACGTCTTGGGAAAGGGGGAAAAACGTGACTGATCTGTTGTTTCAGTGCTGCTGGTTCCTAAATCCCCCCTATGTTTATCTTCCCCAGGAAGAGGATATCAAATCTCGTAAGTAAAGGTGGACCAGTTGGAGCAATATATGGTTGTTCCGTCAATGGCTGGTCCAATGAGTCATTATTTTTCGAATTGATCCAACATTTCAGAACAATGTAAAATCAACTATTGATGACCCTGTGCTGCTAATTTTAGATAATCACAGCAGCCACATTTCACTTGATAATTTTGAATTTTGTAAAAAACATTCTATTATCATGGTAACCATACCTCCACACACTTCTCACAAGCTTCAACCACTAAATGTTACATTCTTTTCTTCTTTGAAATCAGCCTGCAACCGGGAATGTGACATGTGTATGAAGTCACAGGTGTATCAAAAAATTGCACCTAATGAGTTAACAGAACTTTTTAATAAGGCATATATTAAGGTCGCTACTATGGACAAAGGGCAGTCAGGGTTTAAGGCATGTGGGATTTGCCATTTCAATCGAAACAAATTCCAGCATGACGACTTACAACAATGTGAGATCTTCAGAGATGTTGTCCTTGAAGATGAAGAGGTTCCGAATGCAACAAATGGAAATGAAGTGGTTGCACCTACAAACGAGCCACATCTCCCCGAAAGGAGTCAAGAACAGATTTCTAGATCTTCAGCAGAAGATGTTCCACTTCTAGTAGGCCTAGAAGAGGTCACAACAACATCAACTAAAAGTGCATGTGTCAAGCACGTTAGTGTATTTGACATATCTCCTGTTCCAAAACAAAAACAAGTTCTTGCTAAGACGAAACAAGCCAAGGAAAAGCCTAAGAGAAAGTCAGTGATCCTTACAGCAGCTCCAGAGGAGAATAAACTGCTAACAGAGTTATCAATAAAGCCATGAAAAAGAAAGCTGAAGGAAACAAGAAAAGGAACCTTAAGGATGAAGCAGATAAGTGCAGAAATCTGCAACTTAAAAAAATCTCGAAGAAGAAACAGACATTATATAAAAAGAAACACCACCAAGAAAGTGAAAGTAGCAGCGAGGATGACCTAAATCTGGACTTGCAGAATATTTGTGATGGCGATGAAATGGATGATATTGATCCATTGGCGATTTCAGAGTATGTCTGTTTAGTTTGTGGAGAGTTTGGGAAGAATGGAGAATTATGGTACCGATGTATTTCTTGTAGCAGATGGAGTCATGAAGAATGTAGTGGCTGGAACACTCCAAAATAAAGATCTTTGCTGTATGAGAAAATGAACTCTTTTTCACATCAATAAAAATATAAAAAACGAAAATTATAAGAGATGTTTGTAGAATCACATTATTTCGTTCCTAAATATACTGTTTACTATTTGTAGGAAGTAATAAGCAAATAAAAATAGCAAGCATTGTATATGTTTATGGTTTGTTTGTTTTACGTGTTATTACCCAGTACTTTGCGTGTAATTACCCTCAGGGGTGGGGAATACCACGCATTTGCACTTTTTTTATTTTAATGTTCAAAATTAAGGTACTGTTTATAACTATTTACAGACGATTGGAATATGTGGAGAAATGTCCATTGTATGGTATGTACTTATTTTCGTAGGTTTTAATGACGTAACGAATGGTTCACATCGATTTTCCCTTAGGTGCGTGTATTTCCCCCACTCTCCCCTAATCAACTCGAGAAGCCACACCAGTCTTGGGTACTATTCGTATTAACAGTTTTTTCGGTATTAGACATCGACATTTTGATTTGTCATGTAGGAAAACGTTTGATGAACATTATTGAGGTTATACATTCTTCCACAGAAAAGGAGGCATTCCGTGTAAAGCTCTAGCAAGATTAAATGGAAAAAATGCTGAGACCTAAGGATTGAAGAAATGTGTATTGTCTTCCTTGGCTCTTTAATTTTCTGGAGAGTTTTTATTCTCCTGGTCTCAAATAATCCCATCCAGTATTAATTGTCAGTTTTTTTAAAAAGGTGTTAGGATGTAACTCCGCCTGCAACAGGTAACAAGTGGATTGTGTAGCTCGTTAACTGTTGTTGCCGGTCCCAAGCCCGGATGAAGGAGGAGGATTAGCGTTGGGAAGGGCATCCGACCAGAAAAAAACCTGCCAAAACAAAAACTGATGGATACTTGTCAAAGTAAATGTTCTGGAGTAATGGCCTCCCAGTCGGATCTCCGGGGCAGACGTTCAGTGAAGAACCCCAACAAAAGAAGAGGGTGCGAAAGAAGGAATGAAGTGCAAAATCAGAGTCGGAACTTTAAACATTGGGACATTGAAGGGAAAGAGTCGAGAGATTGTAGACATGGTGAAAAGAAGGAAGGTAAGTATCCTGTGCTTACAAGAGACCAGGTGAAAGGGCGACAAAGCCAAACTATTGACAGAAGGATACAAGTTGTTCTACAGCAGTGCAGACAAAGAGTCCATAAATGGAGTAGGGATTATTGTGGATAAAGATCTAAAAGAAGAAATCTGTGGAGTGGACACAATCCATGACAGAATCATGAGCGTAAAACTTGCTATCAGAGGAGACGTCATCACAGTTCTAAGTGTGTATGCACAGAGTGTTTGGAGGAAGAGAAGGACGAGTTTTGGAAAATCCTAGATGGAGTAACAATGGAAATACCAGACAATGAAAGGGTGATAATTGGGGAAGATTTAAATGGACATGTTGGTGAGAGGCAGAGTGGGGAAGACAGAATTCATGGTGGATGGAGCTATGGAGGAAGAAATGCAGCAGGGCACAAGATTGCAGAATACGCTGTATCTTTTGACCTAATGATCGCTAATACCTACTTCAATCATAGAAGAGAACAACTTATAACGTACAGGAGCGGAGACCATAAAAGTCAGTTAGACTACGGTACTTGTTGTCCAGAAGGAAACACATAAGGGAAATAAAGAATACCAAGGTTATATACAGTGAAAGTGTGGCTGCGCAACACCAACTCGTAGTGGACGATTATGAAATGGTAGTGCGGAAAAGACGTAAATGTATCAAGCGAGGAGAACAAAGAATAAAGTGGTGGAAACTGAAAGAAGAGGTGTTGCGAGAAAAATTCAAGAAAACAATATTAAGAGAAGTGAAATTACCAGGGGATGTACAGGAGTTGTGGAGTTATAATAGCAATGTAATTACAAAAGATAGAAAATACGTGCTGGGTGTAACAACAGGAAAGGGACCACCAGAAGATAAGGAGGCATGGTGGTGGAATAAGCAGGTTCAGAAAGAGATAAAAGTGAAGAAAGAGGCAAAAAACAATGGGACTTAACAGGAAGACAGGAGGATAGGGAAGCCTACAATACTGCAAAAAGATGGCAAGAAAAGCAGTGGCAAAAGCAAAGTCTGAGGCAATGGAAGAGGCATATGAAGAGCTGGAAAGAAGACAGGACGGCAAGCAACTCCAACGGATTGCTAAAGCAAGAGATAAGGCGACCAAGGACATAACATCAATGAGGCAGATAAAGGATGAATCAGGTGTGGTATTATATGACCTTGACAAAATCCTGAATAGGTGGTGGGAATAATTTGAAAGGCTATTGAATGAGGAAAATGTATGAGAGAAGTATGAGGATGGAGATATAAATGAAGGAATGACCCAAAGTATGAGTAGGGAAGAAGTCGAACACGCAATGAAGAAAATGAAAAATGGAAAGGCCCTAGGGTCAGACCAAATCCCAACAGAAGCATGGAAAAGTCTGGGAGAATAGGGAACTGATGTTCTCTGGGATCTAATGCAGAAGATCTGGAAACGAGAAAGAATGCCATATGCGTGGAGGAGCAGTGTACTGGTTCCCGTATATAAGGGGAAAGGGGATATCCAAAACTGTGGCAATTATAGAAGACTAAAACTGATGTCCCACACAATGAAGATCTGGGAAAGGATAATTGAGAAGGGGTTGCGTCTAGAAACTGAAGTATGTGAAGAATAGTTTGTGTTTATGCCGGGAAGCGGAACAACCGAAGCAGTATTTGCACTTAGGAGGCTAGAGAAGGCACATGAAAGAGTGCCGAGGCAAGAGATATGGAGATGCCTGAAAAGTAAATGCCTGCTAGAAAAATATATCATGGTGGTAGAAGACGTGTATGAAGGTACAATGACACGAGTCAGGAGCAGTGTAGGTGTAACAAAGGCATTTACAGTGAGAGTAGGAGTACATCAGGGATCTGCTCTCAGCCCATATCTCTTTGACCTTTTCATGGTTGTACTAGTTAAAGATGTGAAAAAAGAGGCACCTTGGCGCATGGTGTTTACCGATGATGTTGTGATCTGTGAACCCACCCAGAAAGCACTTCAAGACAAGCTTGGACAGTGGAGAAAAGCTCTAGAGAAAAGGGGAATGAGAATTAGCAGGCTGAAAACAGAGTATATGTGTACAAAAGATGCCAAAGACCTATATATTAGCCTGCGAGGAGAACAACTGACATTAGTCAAAAAATTTAAATACCTAGGCTCTTACAAACAAAGTGATGGTGGAATGGAGGCCGAAATACAGCACAGTGGATGGATGAACTGGAGGAAACTGAGCGGAGTACTGTGTATAAGTCTGTGATGAGGCCTGCGATGCTGTATAGCGCAGAAACTTGGCCAATTACAAAAGCCCAAGAGAAAAAGATGGTAGTGGCAGAAATGAGGATGTTAAGGTGGGTGAGTGGGGTGAGACGAAAGGATAGACTAAGGAATGAGTACATCAGGGGAACAGTGAAAGTGGGGCCCATAGAGAAGAAGATCCAAGAAAGTATGCTAAGATGGTATGGACATGTGCAGAGAAGAGGGGAGTACTACGTGGGGTGAAGAATTGAAGACCTAGAAATCGAAAGACCAAGGAGAAGAGGAAGACCGATGGTAGCAGGGGACCTACGGGAGAAAGGATGGCTCAGAGAAGAAGCACTGGATAGGCATTTGTGGAAGAGAAGGATCCAGCAAAGCAACGTCGACCCCGCATGACGTGGGAAAAGGCTATGATGATGATGAGGAGAAGGATGTCACAACTGTCGACTGGAAGCAGGAGAGACACCACAGGACACTTTAATCTCCACTGCCTTGAATGTAGGCTTGATGGCTTCTATTACAAGACATACACGTTCGAATTCCGCAGAACGAAATACAGTGACGTGCGACAGAAGAATGTTGTGTGAAGAGGCGTGACACTGCACTTTAGCACATTTTAGACGAAATAACATGTCTTACATTTCCTCGAACGTGTATGTTTTATGAATCAACCTCTTCAGAAAGATGTGCGCTACAAAATGAACATATTTTTGAAAAATCGATTTTGTTTAAATTTTTGACGTCTGCATGGGGGCTTAATTTAAATACTACTGCAGATATATTTTAGTAGCAGTAGCGATTACGCAAGTCTCGTAAACGGCTGGCCCTGACTAGTATTAGTATGCAATCTGACTGCATAGAATAACAACAAACAATGAAAGAAAATTTTCGTTAACACAGTTAATTAATTAAGTCCCCAGCAACTATAAAATCTACGAAGCCAACATAGCACAAGTGTAGCTGTTCTGTGTGTGGAAGTATGACTCAACGTACACATCTGGCACGGTTCTTCTTCAACAAGACAAGAAATTTTAAATACCATTTATACTGACGTGATAAAAGAAAATTAGAAATACTATAATTGTGCAAGAAAACCAAAATTACACTCTAATACAAGAACACACGCCAGATGCTTTGTTGACTGAACCTGTAATGACACATTATTCAGGTCACTGAAAGAATAAAAGAATAAAAGAAAATACCTCCATATATATTGACGAAATGCACTCTGACCATTACAATATCTCCATTAGAACAACATCTGCTATCTCTCCCATCAAACCACTGCATAAAACATGGAACAACACTCTCGACTACCACATCTCACTCTGACTTCACGACAAGCAGTGTCCACCACAACTTCTCGGCAAGAACTGCCTGCCGCTACGTCTCAATAAGCACTGCCAGTGGAGGCGGCGGAACAATACTCTCTGGTGCGATCTTTGGCGCTGTGGCTCAGTGTAGCCACCTTTCACATCCTATTTCAAACGCTGGAGTGGGACTGGGGGCGGGGGTGCCACTATCTAGTTTTTAACATTTGCCTTTGTTCGAAATTATCGTAGATTCGGGGCTAGTCAGCAAACATGTGCAGTGGCTTCATTCCTGCCAAGCCTTTCTGCAATATCGTGGAAGGAACATCCAGCTTCTCGTAGTTCTATTAGACGACCGTTCAAACTGTGAGATGATAACGACTTCTTTATCCCCTTAAAGGTATTCTTGACTAACATCAACTCACCTCGTTCAGTCTGAAACGCAAGTAACGCTCACGACCGTTACAGCGTGTATTTAAAGCAAACCTGATTTGCATTCTCATAGTGGCGCTACTAGCGCCACTCTTATATGACTGGCGTGAAATTTGAATAGATGTCATCTTTCAGAAGTAGAAATACGCCTATCAGCTTTCGTTTATGTTGATAAACCCCTTTGTTTTGAGATTTTTCCCCGTCAGTGTATGAGAGCAGTGGGAAATGTGATGTACTTGAAGACCCTGACTCACGGAAAATATGAATTTAACCCTTATGTAGTACGCTATTGGGATACTATCCGTGTATTGGCCCCCACTTAGAATATTCTCGCTTGTTTTAGCAAAAAATTCCACAGCTAAAATTAACAAGCGTTACACTGTTGTACACCTCTGTTCAAGACATCTCTTATGCGGTAGTGGAACATAGATTAATTTGAACACTATAGATTTTTCTGTATGTCCATGGATACAGAAGATATGAGTATTGGCCACAGAGAAAATACTCGTTGTGTTGACTACTATAATACGTGGGAAACATTGTTTCGGCATCCCGAACCGTTTACAATATAGTGCATTGTCTATGTTACGTTGGACGTCTTGTGTGTGAGAACACTACGTGGAGACAGTAGCGTTTTGAGCCACGCAGCTGAAACAGTTCAGGTAAAGGTGAGAAACGACCATTAAATCTGATAACTGCTGCTCACAAAAACTCCGTTGAGATATTGAAGGTTTTACGGAGCACTATTAGCAAACAAGAACTATTAAGACAGATACGCCGAAGTGATGCCGAACTACGTTTCTCCTGCAGCTTCTTGTCTTTGTCGTTTATTCCTGCACTCTGTCTTCTGTAGTGCTCCTTCTTTTTATTTGCCTATAGTAGACACTTGGTTCGGTTCCTCTTTTGAACCCGAAGAGAAAGAGTCTTTCAGTACACAATCCACTGCTTTTAAGAGTCGAAGTTTGTTCCTATGTCATCTTGACACTGATAGACCGAACAGAATCATTTCTAAGAGGGTTGGAACTGAAATAGTGGCAACTATTTATTCACAAGCGATACAAAAGAGTTACATGTTTACACCTGTTACTGTCCTTCAAAGTAGTCACCAGCGTTGTGTAGAACCCGTTGCCAGCTATGTGGAAGGCATAGTATACCGTTAACAGAGTCTGTTCTGTTGATGGTGTGAATGGAGCGGTCTGCTGCCTGTCGAGTCCCTGGAATAGCTCTGAAGCGAATGCCAAGAAGTAGTTCCTTCATCTTCGGAATCAAATCAAAGTCACAAGGACTTAAGTCCAGAGAGTATGGTGGATGGTACAGTACTCCCCAGTCCCATCGACCGAACAGAGCAGTCACAGCTCGCGCTGTATGCGGCCGCAAATTGTCGTGCAAAATGATGGGTGGTTGCGCAGAAAGTATCGTCGTTTCTTTCGCAAAGCTGGTCGCAGGTGATGCTCCAAAAACGAACAGTAATACGACTTAAGTCCTTGTGACTTCGATTTGATTCCGAAGATGAAGGAACCAATAGTTTAAGAGCTACGTGGAGCACTTGTTCGTCTTCGATACAGTGAGACACATCTCTTCTACTGAAAGATATTTGCTTTCCATATTTTTGGAGGAGGTAGTGTGGACCGGAGGAGGTAGTGTGGACCAAAGTAAGAAAAAAATGTCCAGTAAATGTGAGCTTTAACCCGCATATCTTAAGAGCTACGAGCACTTGTTCATCTGCATTACTGAAAAACACATCTCTTCCACTGACTAAACGCTCATAGGTCTTAAGGTATGCATTTTAGAGCCCATATCTACTAGAAATTTTTTCCTTGGTTTGGTCCATACTACCACATCTGGAACTCAGTTGTGGCTGGAAAATGTTTTGCATCAGCCCGGTTCCCAGGACTCCTGAACATAGACGTTGACGGTGGCTATTGTATCACAGACACAGTTCCTTTGACAGCGCCTATTAGACGGAGGGGGTCCGACATTCGATCAGTTCCAGTCACTCCACCAGGAAGGAGGTACACAGCTCGTGTTGTCTGTAGTTCAACCATGCCTAGACGGTCAACACCGCAGTTCGATCGCGTCCGTATTGTTACTTTGTGCCAGGAAGGGCTCACAACAAGGGAAGTGTCCAGACGTCTCGGAGTGAACCAAAGCGATGTTATTTGGACATGGAGGAGATACAGAGAGACAGGAACTGTCGAAGACATGCCTCGCTCAGGCCGCCCAAGGGCTATTACTGCAGTGGATGACCGCTACCTACGGATTATGGTTCGGAAGAACCCTGACAGCAACGCCACCGTGTTGAATAATGTTCCTCGTGCAGACACAGGACTTCGTGTTACGACTCAAACTGTGGGCAATAGGCTGCATGATGCGCAACTTCACTCCCGACGTCCATGGCGAGGTCCATCTTTGCAACCGCCGGCCGGTGCGGCCGAGCGTTTCTAGGTGCTTCAGTCTGGAATCGCGCGACCGCCACGGTCGCAGGTTCAAATCCTGCCTCGGGCATGGATGTGTTTGATGTCCTTAGGTTAGTTACGTTTAAGTAGTTCTAAGTTCTAGGGGACTGATGAGGAGGAGACTAGTGTTTAACGTCCCGCCGACAACGAGGTCAGGGGGACTGATGACCTCAGATGTTAAGTCCCATAGTGCTCAGAGCCATTTGAACCATTTTTTTGCAACCACGACACCATGCAGTGCAGTACATTTGGGCCCAACAACATGCCGAATTGACCGCTCAGGATGGCTTCACGTTATGTTCACCGATAAGCGTCGCATATGTCTTCAACCATACAATCGACGGAGGTGTGTTTGGAGGCAACCCAGTCAGGATGAACGCCTTAGACACACTGTCGATCAAGTGCAGCAAGGTGGAAGTTCCCTGCTGTTTTGGGGTAGCATTATGTGGGGCCGACGTACGCCACTGGTGGTCACGGAAGGCTCCGTAACGGCTGTGCAATACGTGAACGCCATCCTCCGACCGATAGTGCAACCACGTCAGCAGCATATTGTCGAGGCATTCATTCGTCTTCATGGACGATAATTTGCGCCCCCATCGTGTACATCTTGTGAATGACTTCTTTCAGGATAACGACATCGCTCGACTAGAGTAACCAGCATGTTCTCCAGACATGAACCCTATCGAACATCGAAAAGGGCCGTTTATGGACGGCGTGACCCACCAACCACTCTGAGGTATCTATGCCGAATCGCCTTTGAGGAGTGGGACAATCTGGACCAACAGTGCCTTGATGAACTTGAGGATAGTATGCCACAATGAATATAGGCATGCTTTAACGCAAGAGGACTTGCTACTGGGTATTAGAAGTACCGGTGTGTACAGCAATCTGGACCACCACCTGTGAAGGTGTCGTTGTATGGTGGTACAATATGTTATGTGTGGTTTTCATGAGCAATAAAAAGGGCGGAAATGATGTTTATGTTGATATCTATTCCAATTTTCTGTACAGGTTCCGGAACTCTCGGAACCGAGGTGATGCAAAAACTTTTTTGTTACTGCATTGAAACGTCCTTGTTTAATCTGCAGTAGAATCATATCTCTGAGATATTGCGAATCTTTCCCGCGAGCCAGTGAGCATTGATATCGGCTGGAGAATCACATTACCTGGATAGTAAATGTCTTTCTGCGATTTCCTCCTTGATGTCAGAAATAAAACAGTTTGAATTAATCAGTTGTGAACGTGTTAAACATTCTTTCCACATGCAAAGTGAATGAGTCTTGTTACACATTGCCTCCAACTTCTCGTTGAGTTAACGTCTCAAGAGTGGAACGTGGCCGGGGTTCGCTGATGATTTGAGCAGCCTTATTTAATTGGCCCCATGGTTACTCTGGCAGACAAAGTTATGGATGATTAGGTCTATCCCACGTTACAATGTTTGTTCCCCAATGGATATGCAGTTTTACTGTGTCCGAAGACGACAGAGCCCCTGTTTACACAGCTCGCATCGTACACGACTGGTTATGCGTGTACCAGGATGAATTGTCACGTCTTCCCTGGCCGCCACAGTCACCGCATCCCAATATTATTCAGCATTTGTGGTTTACTTTGGAGAGGATGATGTGCGGTTGCTTTCCACCTTTATTAACGTTACCTAAACCTGCCACTACTTTTCAGGAAGAATGGTTTAAGATTCCCTTCTTAATGATACTGCACCTCTATTTATCCATTCCTACACGACTGGAAACTCTTTTAAATGTCAAAGGGTTTCCTTCACCGTAGTAGTAACGTCTTGCGTTTTTGGTGTTTCCATATACAGGGTGCGGCAGAATCGACTAAGCAGTTATAAGGAGCAATAAATAGTAAATCTGAATGTATAGAGAAAAATATTTTCATTTTCTAAATTAGTACAATATTCCATTTTACATTCTCATAGTTTTGAAAATATGTCCTCTAGATGGCGGCCGTTAGCATCATTACATTGTTGTAGACGATCCCTGAAGTTTCGAGCAGCTCTTGCACACATATCGCGGGGTATGGCATTCACTTCATCAATAATCCGCTCTTTTAATTCTGGTAGCGTGTTAGGGCGGCTTTTGGAAACCTTTTCCTTCAGATATCCCCAAAGAAAGTAGTCACAAATGCCCAAATCTGGTGACCGCATAGGCTACCTGACATAACCCCTCAAAGAGACGAGGTGTTCCGGAAACATTTCTCTCAAAACATCAAGCGAAATTCGGTGTGTGAGCAGTAACTCCATCCTATTGGAACCACAAGTTCCCCAGTCCATGTTCTTCAACAATCTTGTCCATTCTGGGTTTCATAAAATTTTGCGACATTGAAACGTAACGTGTGGAATTCACTATCAAGGTCACTCCTTCCTCAAAAAACTAAGGGCCTGACACGCCAAATTGTGATATGGCACACCACACTGTCACTTTAGGAGAATGTTGCGATTTTTTATGAATAATTCGTCTGCTTATTCACGCAACCACTAAGATGAAAATGTGCCTCGCCACTACTGAACACAACTGCATTCGGAAGGATCTGAGGAAGCATTTGCTCACACAGATTTTGACGGTTGGTGTAGTGTGCTGGGCGTAATTCTTGAACAATCATTATTTTGAAAGGATAGAACTTCAAATCGTATTGCAGAATCCTTCTCAAACTGCAGTCTGGAATCCCCAATGCAACATCATGTCGTCGAGCACAACGCTGCGGCGATTGTTGAACTGCTGTTCTCACCCACTGCACATTTTCTGGCGTTCTGACGTATCTGCGTCGGCCATGTTTGTGTTGTTGTGGTCATCAGTCCTGAGACTGGTTTGATGCAGCTCTCCATGCTACTCTATCCTGTGCAAGCTTCTTCATTTCCCAGTATCTACTGCAACCTACATCCTTCTGAATCTGCTTAGTGTATTCATCTCTTGGTCTCCCTCTACGATTTTTACCCTCCACACTGCCCTCCAATGCTAAATTTGTGATCCCTTGATGCCTCAAAACATGTCCTACCAACCGGTCCCTTCTTCTAGTCAAGTTGTGCCACAAACTTCTCTTCTCCCCAATCCTATTCAATACCACCTCATTAGTTACGTGATCTACCCACCTTATCTTCAGCATTCTTCTGTAGCACCACATTTCGAAAGCTTCTATTCTCTTCTTGTCCAAACTAGTTATCGTCCATGTTTCACTTCCACACATGGCTACACTCCATACAAATACTGTCAGAAACGACTTCCTGACACTTAAATCTATACTCGATGTTAACAAATTTCTCTTCTTGAGAAACGCTTTCCTTGCCGTTGCCAGTCTACATTTTATATCCTCTCTACTTCGACCATCATCGGTTATTTTACTCCCTAAATAGCAAAACTCCTTTACTACTTCAAGTGTCTCATTTCCTAATCTAATTCCCTCAACATCACCCGACTTAATTTGACTACATTCCATTATCCTCGTTTTGCTTTTGTTGATGTTCATCTTATATCCTCCTTTCAAGACACTGTCCATTCCGTTCAACTGCTCTTCCAAGTCCTTTGCTGTCTCTGACAGAATTACAATGTCATCAGCGAACCTCAAAGTTTTTACTTCTTCTCCATGAATTTTAATACCTACTCCGAATTTTTGTTTTGTTTCCTTTACTGCTGCTCAATATACAGATTGAATAACATCGGGGAGAGGCTACAACCCTGTCTTACTCCTTTCCCAACCACTGCTTCCCTTTCATGCCCCTCGACTCTTATAACTGCCATCTGGTTTCTGTACAAACTGTAAATAGCCTTTCGCTCCCTGTATTTTACTCCTGCCACGGCAAGGTCCATGGTTCATGTTTATCTATTCTTAATGTGCTACCAGTTTCCTCCAACTGCCGAACACAGGACCGAATTGTGTTTGCATTAGGAACGGCATTGTTGCGTGGAATGTTGAACTGTCGCCGTGTGTAGCGATCACGGATCTATTGTTTTCATAATAAGCGCGAACGGCAAAACCACGATGTGCACCGGTCGAGACCATGTTGGCTTCTGAAATGGTGTCAAGAACTGAACAAAGGCAGACCACGTGTAACTGCCTACTATAACATCCACGATATATATATATATATATCCACGATATATATATAATAAAGGTGGAAAGCAACCGCACATCATATATATATATATATATATATATATATATATATATATATATATATATATATATATATATATATATATATATGGGACTTAACATCTGAGATCATCACGAACCTGCGACCACTGTGTCCTAACCTTATTCCAAGAAATCCGTTGTCCAGTTCTTGCACAAAATCATGCGCAAAATCGGCTGGGAGACCATCGTGATAAACCGACTTACGACTTCTAATGTCTAGATCGTCATTTTCAGGAAAGGAAGTAAACTGCTAACGACAGAAGTTCGCTACATCTCACCTGTCAAAGTATCTACGAAGTGGTGTAAACTGATAATTTCATCTGCAGAGAGTCCACACGTTAATGCGGCGCATCCTATGACGATCGACATGGCGTACCGAGCTAGAATTTTCTGTGTCGAAGTAATGCATATTATGACGGTTCATTTCAGCACAATTTGTGAACGTGGACTCATCAGGGAACATAATTTTTTTCTGAGGCGTCCAGAGCGAAATTATTCACAGCCCTTGCGCAGAAAGTAGTAGACTGAAACCACTCCCACGCAGCTCCTGTCTCAGTGATAGACGAAATTTATGACCGTATACTGCTCGCGACAAAGATGTAAGGCTGATACTAGTGACTGCAGCAACCTCTCGTAAACTGAAATGAAGATGGTGGCCTATTGCAAATAAAACAAACGCTTCCATATCATCACTTCTTGTTGGTCTTCGTCTATTGTCGCCGCGTCTTTCGAACTAATTGTTTCTCGAAGCAGTTATTCAGCACGTATGCACACGAAGGCTGATGGAGCTCTTACGGCACAACCCATGGCAGTTTCATTGACATCGTGTTGGCATTAGTCGAGCATCAGCACATGCCGTGTTTATTTCACCTCAATATCCATGCCAGACCGAACTTTCCGAACTGGTTTTTGTACTATAGTGTAAGGATACATTCTACGATCTAATCGAACGTGATTTCAAACAGCGCATCGAGGAAGCGTGTCGCTCGGTGACACCAGCAATTTCACGTCTCGTCCGAAAATGGCTTAGAAGGCGCACTGAGTTGTATTAAAACGAGTGTTCATTTTCCTGAATGCACCTCGCACAATGAACATCAGCCAGCACAACTTAAATCTAAACACAGCATGTAAATATCTCCAAAACTTTGAATCCTCCCTTCTCCTTAGGTAAAAATGATTGACAATTGATTTAAATTGGTTTGTGAACAACTGCTTTAAAAAGTTCAGCTAGGTGAAAGAAAAAAAAATATTGTATTTAAAAAGTTATGCTTCTTTGCTTCAATTCTTCGCAAAATAACTAGAGAAACTGTTCCTAACGCCGCAGAAATAGTACCGTTTCTTACATTTACCTGTCTAAATATATGTTCTTTTCACTTATTTTTTGTACAATAAAAGAGAGAATTACCTCACACGAAACACTGTGCATAATTGCGAGAATTTTGTATGTGATCAAAGTAAATGTCTCCGTGAGTATGAACAATGTAACAAAGTCTGAAACTAAGCGAGGTGGCGCAGTGATTGGCACATTGGACTCGCATTCGGAAGGACGACTGTTCAAACCCGCGTCCGGCCTTCCAGATTTAGGTTTTCCGTGATTTCTCACAATCGCTCCAGGCAAATGTGGGGATGGTACCTTTGAAAGGGCACGGCCGATTTCCTGCCTCATCCTTGATACAATCCGAGCTTGTGCTCCGCCCCTAGTGCTCAATGTCAACGGGACGTTGAACCCAATTTCCTTTTGGTTTTTCTTCCAAAGTATGAAAGTAGTTTTCGTTTTTCTTAGCGCATTAGTTCTCCGGAACTTATCTGATGAATGCTATAGACGACAGGTATTGTGAATGCGTGAAACAGTAGCTAAACTGTTGTGGCGTTGCAAGACAGCCACGCCACTCGGAAGTAGCCGAAATGCACGCGTACACACACGCCGGCTTGCGTGAGGTCTGAAACAGGATACGTTATGAATGCTATAAAGAAAAGTACGTAGCTTCTTTAATACTTAACTTTAATTCATCCTTGTGGTACATCGCTCTTGATAATTCAAGTGAGACTCTCTCCAGATATGGTTAATGGCGCCTTGAAAGGTCGTAGCCATGGACTTAGCTGAAGGCTATTCTAACTGTCTCTCGGCAAATGAGAGAAAGGCTTCGTCAGTGTAGTCGCTAGCAACGTCGTCGTACAACTGGGGCGAGTGCTAGTACGTCTCTCTAGACCTGCCGTGTGGTGGCGCTCGGTCTGCAATTACTGACAGTGACGACACGCGGGTCCGACATGTACTAATGGACCGCGGCCGATTTAAAGCTACCACCTAGCAAGTGTGGTGTCTGGCGGTGACACCACATAAACACTTTAATAAAGTTGATGAGTTGGGAAAAGCACTGCATGCATTAATGGAACAAACAAGAGAATAATCTGTGAGAGGCACTTCTCCCGAGCCATTTATTGTGGTTAGCTAGAGATATGACGGAATTTTTATGTTTAAGACAAATGGGCTGCTGTCACTGAAAGAATCATAGTAGGAGAGACATGTTTACTTAGACTTAAAACAGTCAACAATTTTGGAGTCAAATGGGTGAAGTTTTCTGATCATCGAAGGAACACGTCCCAGTCGGGTTACTGCCGTGCCAAGCACTTGTTGACATAAGAGCGGTAACGAAACGTTTGGGAAAAATGAGCCAAATTCTTTTTAGTTGACCAGTTATTTTTGTGTAGTGTAGTCGTAGGACGAGATGACCATTATATGTGTTTGTGATAAAACTGTATGCTTTTTAAAGTCAACATACGTGAGCTGAATGTGTTATTGACCAGTTGACGCTATTATATTAAGTACTTTCAAGTGCTTTCGGTTTAAAGTTTCTCTGTGTGCATTGATGTTCTGTCTCTGGCCATACAGTATGAAGGGAGTTTGAACTTACATGTACAGTCGTGGACAAAACGAGCGAGACCCCTCGCCTTTTCGTTATGCTGATCCGCACGGCTTTAAAGTCTGCTACACAGCATAACAGGCAAGGCGACGAAGTGCTACCAACATACTACGCACAGGCGTGAAATTGACAAACTATCTGAACTATTTTAGACTGTTTTCAATAATTTATAACACTATATTAATGCTGATTAGTGTGCTAAATACAACACGTAAATATAAGACAGAACTGAAAGAAGAAACGCTAATTGGTATGAACTGGACCAATAAAAATGAATTTCAACTTATCGAGATAACATAACTGTTACAGTAAGACAAAGAACCCCAGATCGTTACGAATTAGCAAAATATTTTCCGCATTCGGCAGCGAAACGGTCTGTGTCAACGTTCAGACCAGTCATACTGGATTACCGTTGCTGACCTACCATGAAAATGTGCAAATTTAGCAATGCTTGAAGATTCATAACGAAATTCACTTAAAAATCATTCAGTGCCACACTTAATTCAATTCCATTATTGACAGAAGCGGAAAAAGTAGGCAGTAACATGTATGAAATTCTACAAGAGTGTTATATTGACATCCACAGGGCGCCGGTACAGAATAAAGGTAGCGATAAAACGTATTGGGGGCGCAAGAATTTCTTAAAATTGCTTTACTGATGTTCTACCTGCCTCCATCGAGATTAGAACCGAAAACAAACCAGACCTTCCTTTCACTACGCTAGCAGACAACCCAGGCAAACAGCCCTCTATTATTACCCCAGACATGAACAAGCCGGCAATTTCGCAATGAAAATCTGCAGTTTCTGTTGCATAGAGCTTTCTGGACTCAAAAACATGAATTTTCTTCCTTTATGTCACGGCTTATGTAACAATCATTCGGGATGTTTATCGAAATAACAAAATGCTGTTATTAGAGAGTAAATTTTGTAGGATAATTCTGCACCACTCCAGGAAATAAACGGCTACATAGGTGCCAAACGCATTCTGGACTGTTTCGAATTCTCCACTAGACTCGCCACAGCCAGAAAACGTTCATTAGCCGAAGTGTTTCTTAAGCCAGCTAGCAATGGGAATGTTTGCACTTCAAAAAACGCGGTGGCATTAATACTGGGATGTGAATTACCACGTGTATAGGCAAATTGATTCTATTTGCATTCCTATAAACGTGATTTGGATCGAAAGCGTAGCTACGATTAATATGCTGATGTATCGACTGCCACTAGAACATTTCGAATAAAGAATAGCACGTGTTATTTATGCGGCCCTCATCTTCAGTAGCTGTCTAAGCTGTTTTCGTTGTTAGGATTTCGTCACCTAAACCGGTAAAAACGGAAGCCTACTAGTCTCACTTTCTTGACCGTCTGTCGGTCTACCCAACCCTTAAAACCCGTTTACCTCCAGAGCGGGTGGACATAATAAGTGGAAATGTATCGCACTTCTTGCGGTAACCGGTCCCTTGGTGGTGTAAAAAAGTGAGCTTCTATGTCAACGCAATCTAAAGATACGACAGTTTATGTAAAGAAAATTTACGCGAAAGGTCAAAAAATGGCTTCAAGAACTATGCGACCTAACTGCTTAGGTCATCAGCCCCTAGACCTAGAACTACTTAAACCTAGCTAGCCTAAGGGCATCACAGACATCTATGCCCGAGGTAGGATTCCAACCTGCGACTGAAGCAGCCGTGCGGTTCGTGACTGAAGCGCCTGGAACCGCTTGGCCACCGCACCGGCGAAACCCTATTCGCCTCATGTATATTGATAATATATACTGTCTAGTGAGGATAAACTGTATTCGCCAGCAACTCAGACCGTTGATCACGGAACTTTTACGAAGCTACATTCAAACTTTGTTCTAAGTCGTCTGCAATATCCATTTATAAACACCCTAGGAACGTCGTATGCGATATCGACTTCTGAAGACGCTGGCTGATACTGCAGTCCTATAGCAAGTAGGTGGGAATTTATTGTTATTGGTCCATGTATGACACTTTATTTCAATATCAATTTAACGCGCCTAGGTGTTCGTACTTGGCTGAAACTAATGAACAAAACATAAATAAACAGTAAACAACTTCGATGTTCAAATCAAATGAAAGTCACATGTCGTAATTGCAACATAATTTCGTTGTTACATCTACATGACTACATCAACAGGATTTCTTTGGAATCTGGGCTTACGTGCCTGGCAGAAGCTCCGGGTTATTTCTCTACCGTCCCACTCATTAACAGTGTGCTGGAAAAAGGACCACTTAAATCTTTTCTTGCGAGCCTTGAATTACATTATTGCTATGGTTTCTTGGTGTGTAAGTTCACGAGGAAATATCATGATCTTGCTGAAACTTCGCTCAGTGAAAGAGGGGCCGAAATAAGCGAACACGTGTCTCGGCTTATCTGCTTACACGCTACCGCTTCTGAGAAAACGACGGTCAAAGTTTTCAATGCGCTGTTGCTATAGTGTAGATACCTCTTAGCGGGTAAGCATTCAACTGAAGCTGTGGCTCTGCGGCTACCATAGCGACTTCGGAACTTTGCGCTGCGAGTTCGAAACTCGGTTTTTCCTTTTTTCCCCCTCACTCTCTGAATTATCTACGAATGTTTATTCCAATTTATGTTGAGACACTGTTGTCGTTATTCGTCAGTTAATTTACTGTGTAAAGAAAAATGTTAAAAAGGGAACACACAGTGCGTAGTGGGGCGATCACTCTGTTGTAGAAATAATTCAGAAGCCAAGATCGCTTGAATACTGGCTACTGGATAACCCGTTTCAACACATTAAAGGTGCCATCATCGGACCTGAACCTAGATTAACAACATTTATAAACCATTTGGATATAACGATACATGAGGCAGACCAGATGATTTTAGATCAGCTTGTCTCATTCGTTTATTATTTTTTAATTCATTAATTACACATAAAGTTAATTGGCGAATAATGACAACATTATTTCAAAATAAATTAGAAAAAAACATTCGTAGATAATTCTGATAGAGAGGCAGGAAATAAAATAATAAAAAAAACCAATATGGTCTCGAACACGGGAATCAAAGTTAAGAAGGAACGACGGTAGCCACTGAGCCACCGCTTCAATTGCGTTCTCGGTTGCAGGAGGTATCTACACTAGAGCAACAGCGCGTTGATAACTTTGACCGTCGTTTTCTCGGAAACAGTCGAGTGTCTGCAGATAAGCCGAAACACATGTTCGCTTATTTTGTCCTCTCCTTCACTGAGCAAAGTTTCCGGACAATCAGCCTATGACACCTGGCGAGTTCCCCTCGTTAGTCGCGTCGCTTCTTACGCCCGGCGAGAATTTTGCATGCCTCAGAGTAAACTGCGTCATTTGGAAACACGGCGAGCGGGGATAAACATGTTTTCCTTCTTATAAGACAACCTTCTACAGATAAAATTCACGATGTGTTCCTCAGGTTGCCTCAGATATTTCAGAAATGTTTCTTGCGTTAGTCCTGCGGCATATGCAAAACGTAAACATTTCATTTCATGTAATATTTATCAGGATTTTTCTGAGAAAAATTACAGATTTTCAGTTGCTCCACTACGTAATGACACGGGTACGGGCTTGCGATCTCTCATTTATGCCATCGATTTCCGTGTTACACATACTTGGCCACTGCGTTGTGGCTGCTATCGTGGAGGAGTTTCCTGCCAGCGCTGTTTCCGCAGCCGATATTAACCGCGACGAATCATTCAGTCAACGCTAAATGGCCCCTGTGGCTGGGGCAGACAAGGGCCCTATAATAGCACTTCGTGCAGAGGGATTTTCAAATGGCTATAAAACAAGAACTATGTGTGTTCACATGTCGACGGTAGCCAGGTGGATCAGACGAAAGGACGAGAGTGGTAACCTGAATGGGAGGCCTCATGGCCGTCGCCACAAAACAACAGCAGCTCAGGATCAGCAGATACGCCGTTTCAGTGAGAACCATCCATTTGTCAATGCACGACAAGTTCAGCAAATTCATGACGCTTGGAATGAGTTACTTGAATCTCCTAATTATGTGGCTCGAGTTGTGGGCTCATTGCCCAACAGACTTCCAGGTGTTGTGGAAGCCAAAGGAGGCTATACGCGATACTAAGCAGCATCAGCAGAGGTTTTTTTTTTTCAGCCCTTCACCAATCAGCTGCAAAAGCTGTTTCAATTTTTTTTTACAGACGTATATTTTATATAATTCAAGGATATAGTGAGCTCAGGAACGCCGTGATCCCGTGGTTAGCGTGAACAGCTGCGGAACGAGTGGTCCTTCATTCAAATCTTCCCTGGAGTGAAAAGAATAGCGAAAAGCGCCCCTGAAGTTCCGTTTCCATTACGCCTAGGACGGAGAGAATCCTAAATATCAGTAATAGGTCACCTAGCGAAGAGAAGTGTCCACGTATTGTCTCAAGTTCTTGCAGTTTGATGTTAATGCAGTTCCAGATGGTTTCACACTAACGGGTTCTTTTGGCTATCGGAATACTCATATGGGAATTATAGAAGTGTAATTGCTAGACCGTTCAACTGCCTTAATAACACCTCATTCTGGATTGAATACGACTCGGAAAGCAACGTTAATTTGACGTTTACAACCATCTCCTGACGTCTTACTGAATGAAGTCTGAAGTGCACGCACAGTTTGTTGCCTGCCTCAAGGATTCAGTGAAGTGTTGTGGCAGCTGGCAGTCATTGCTGAATACAGACATGTGCAAATATCCTCACTGCTCTAGGAGAATTCGTCTTTGTTGCATTTTTTCCATACCGTAATTAGCATAATAACTTAAGGCTTGTTCTGCTGAAGAACTTGATGCCCACAAGCCCTTAAATAAGAATCTCCTAGCGTGAGTAATGCATGAAAGGAAACAGACTTTTGGACAAAAGAATAGACAGCTCCCTGCTTTTTGCGTTTCCGATAGCGCCTACGATAAGAATCCGGTGTCATATTATGTTTCAGAACCCTAAACTGTTCATTTTTTTACCTCATACTAAAACAAAAGCTATGATATGAGAAGAGGAAATGACTTAAATGCTTCTCAGGAACTTAAGTTTTTCGTGTTAATTTTCTCACTTCATTCTAAAACAAGGGCGTTAATATGAGAAGAGGAAATGAAATATACGCTTCCAAGACATAATATTTCCTTGTGTGCTACTACTGCATACATGAAAGCCCTGCAGTTAATTTTTGTATGTTGGATAAAATTTGATACCACCTCACATTCCTTTGTGAGAAGGTTCCTATTTTCTTGGGATTCAAATAGAGTGGACATTTCATCACTGGTTAATATTCTGATGACTAATGACATGATACCCGTTGCAATTGCTCCATGGCACCTGCGATTAGAGTCTCACGTTGGTTACTATAAGAACACGCAGGCAGTGATATCCGCTCACTGCAGTCAGAGCCAAGGTGATTTCTTTCTGTTTATGGCGAAGCGTCTGCTGCAGTGTCCACGCTCAACCAACATAAACAAATCGCGGCGGCATTGGGCACTGCTGATCGCTGCGCTTGTCGCAGGCCTCGACAACAAGAGCGCACTGTCTCTGCTAACGATACTATGGAGTTAATACATCTTACTTAACGTAATATGCAGGACGTGGGTTGGGTGAAAATTCAGTTTGTAACTTCCCATCGCAATACTTCACAGTCATATTTGATGCAATATTTATTGCCGGTTGTCTCTCTAATGTTAGTAGTATTGATTCAGATTGTGCATGAACACGAAAACTCACACACACACACACACACACACACACACACACACACACACACACACACACGCACACAGTCATTGATTCCAGTGAGGGTGACAACTAATGTGTGTTGAACAACACATGCACCAGTCAGTTCCTCAGTTGGCGTCGAGTGGATGAGTTTTTTCAATTACCTTGCATTGCAAGAATTGTAAGGAGGAGCCTGAAAGTGAATGGACTTGTATCCTAAAGAGCTGGGACAAAGCAAAGCTTGACCGATTATCAGATAATTGTCCACATGGGTTTTGTGGACGAGTATACTTTTAGTAGCCGCGCGGGAATAGCCGAGCGGTCAGGGGAGCTGCAGTCATGGGCTGCGTGGCTGATCCCGGCGGAGGTTCGAGTCCTCCCTCGGGCATGGGTGTGTGTGTTTGTCCTTAGGATAATTTAGGTTAAGTAGTGTGTAAGCTTAGGTACTGATGACCTTAGCAGTTATGTCCCATACGATTTCACACGCATTTGAACATTTGAACATTTGTTTTGCTCCTGTAAATAAACTGTTATCTCGTTAGTTCATATATTTATATTGAAATACCGTATTTGTAATAAGCACATTGGATTATTATTTTCCACAGTGTTTAAGAATTCAGGCCCTGTCATAGATAAGTGATCTATATTCAACAGTCCGATTAAGAATGTGGTTTACCCAGTCTATCATATGATGAGAGTCGTAGTCGGATATCCACATTAAGACTGCCTGGCTGAATCCGATTAGAACGATCTGGTATCGAAACGAAATTACAGAAATCGGACAATTTGAACCTCTGTATTGCAACAATGCTCCGCACATTAATTCCAATGATGGAGTAACAGGTAGCAACTGTCTAAGAAAAAGTGAGAAATATGTCTACAAGTAGCAATGTAACGTAATTATAACCCACATTTATGTGATGGATATACTGAATCGAACAATACACATCTAGTTCAATGGTGGGAGGATACACCATATCGGATTTGCTGAGACATAATGACAATAATAATAATAATAATAATAATAGCGTGTGGCGGATAGGGGAAACCCTCCCCCATATGGGTGGTACCGAGGAAATCAAATACTGGGGGTGAACCAAATACCAACACAATCCTGAACGGCTACTCAATCCGTTGAACCCAAAATCCAGACACGTCTGAGTGAAAATCACCGCTACTCTGGTCACCGTCTGTTAGCTCAATGAGCTTGGCTAAAATTATTTGCTTTCAAAGGCTTCAACACCCTCTGGTCCTGTCCGGTCCTGGTATCACCCAAGCACAGCCAATGAAACACAAGCAAACATTAACTATGCAAGCAAAGTCAACTTTATCCCAGGTGGTACACAAACCGGCTGTCGACAGGCGGCAGTTGGATTTTCGGATTCTGGGGAGTCCAGGTTAGCACGACAGAGAATATCGAAGATCTCTGGTAAATTTCCCTACAAGCAAAAAACATGCATTTAAAAGTAATCATCGATACCTTGATCCAAACACGAAAACTAAATAATCTCACAAAAGAAATCGACCGACAAAAAATTCTCATCCTTGCTCTTCAAGAACCACGACTAACTGACAATGAAACCTTGCATTAGGCTGGCTCTGAGCACTATGGGACTTAACATCTATGGTCATCAGTCCCCTAGAACTTAGAACTACTTATACCTAACTAACCTAAGGACATCACACACATTCATGCCCGAGGCTGGATTCGAACCTGCGACCGTAGCAGTCACGCGGTTCCGGACTGAAGAGCCTAGAACCGCTCGGCCACCGCGGCCGGCCCATCAACGAGCGACTTATGACTATAGTCATTCAGAGCCCAAGTAAAAAATATGCACTCATCAATGCTCGTGTCCCCACCAACATCGAAAATAAGAAAAACACCGAAAATGTCGAAAAATTCTGGAACACACTCGAAAATACGATGAGCAAAATTCACCAAGATGACGTGAAAATACTAATGGGAGACTTCAGCTCTCTATTTGGAACAGAAAAAACCTGTAGAAAAATCATTGGTACGAATTCAACACACCGAAGCGCTTGGACTAACGGCACACGTCTAACTGACATTACCCAATTAAACCACAAAAGGATGTCTTCCCACTTTAGGAAAAAACTAGTTCCCAGGTAACATGCTTAGTAACCAGGTGGAAGCTGCTTTCGTTCGCCTTTCGAGACTTGCTGAAAGCCAGATTTTTAATTCTTTTGTAGCACAGCTACAAGCAGGCAGATAAAAACTCAATAAGGGACTCGTAAGACAACGTTCGAGCAAAATTCGTCTTGCTACTTTCAGTAACTCTTAGTGTCAGAGCGAAAACCTTACGGTACTGCCAGATTCATAATGCAACTTTTGTTTTCTGTCGACATTTTTGTTGTTGTTGTGAATACATAATTTTATCTATGAAATGTCACATGTTCATAATACTTAAGAATGGTACAGGAAATGAAATAAATACAGATCTTTTCGAAGTCAAAAGTCGGTAATATCCTACTAATTCGTGTTAAAATAGGCTCAATCGTCTCACAGAAACTTAATGCTTTATTAAGATAGACTGCCATCGTGATGTTTCTGTAGTAAGCTGAATTTAATTTGTATTAGTGCAGTGAATATTTTAATTACACTTTCCTTTAGTTTACTAAACGCAACAGTAATTATCAAAGAGAAATTAATCAGCAGCAGAATTTTCTTTCACGATATCTAAAACATATGACAGTGCTAAAGTTGTTCACAAATTCTACGCCTGTAGAAACCTACTGGTTCTAACGATGTCATTAAACAAGAGTAGTTTTAAGAGTATTTTCGTCTAGAAATGAATTGCCTTGACGGTTGATCGATCAAGAGTAAGAAAGGTAAAATTTTACAAATATATGACGAGAGGGACAAGTGCTTGAGAGAGGACTTCCCTATCAATACAAGTGCCTGAGAGACGACTTTCCTTTCAATCTCCTGGATAGTTTTTTTTCTCAAATCAACATAGTGCGTTATCATGCATAGCACAGATGATGTAGTTTTGTTGCTCGATTTTCTTACACTGCGACCGAAAGGTGTCTCAGTTGTTGGCAACAAATTCCAGCTGTGTTGCACACACCCTGGGGACAGAATTCGTAGCCCAAAACACACTTTTGGATTTATCAGATGTAAAATATTATGTTCACACTACTCTCTCGTCGACTTTACGTCTTTTGGTGGGGCTCAGCCTTTCATTTCTTCTTAGGAAGTTAACGATAAAGGCATCATAACACGTCACCAGTAACAGTACTGCATAGGAATGCTCGATGAGTCACCTGATGACTTTCAATAATAGTCACTCCGTTGATTTTTGTTGTTTCGAATTAGAGCATGCAGTACTCCTGCACCAGACTTCTGAACATTGCCTGTTGAATGCAAATTCAAGTGGTTCATAATTATGTTAGTAAATTCACTCGATATTTTTATGTCCTTTAAATTACATTTGCTACATGATTCGCATTGAAGACGTAGTAAATGTATGTTATTTGGTCCAGGAAGCACGTTCCAACAGAAATTGATGCTTACATTGACATTTATGTTGCGAATTAGTCGTCTTATCCATCACATGGATAACGAGGATGCTCCGTTTTGCTACAGTTGTTTCATAGCTAACAAGGGAACCTCCCCATCGCACCCTCCTCAGATTTAGTTGTAAGTTGGCACAGTGGATAGGCCTTGAAAAACTGAACACATATCAATCGAGAAAACAGGAAGAAGTTGTGTGGACCTATGAAAAAAATAATCAAATTAAACAAACTGAGTAGTCCCTGCGCATGATAAGCAACATCAAGGATAGTTTGAGCTCGGGAGCGCCGTGGTCGCGTGCTTAGAGTGAACAGCTGCCGAACAAGAGGTCCTTGGTTCAAGTCTTCCCTCGAGTGAGTAGTTTGATTTTTTATTTTCAGACAATCATCACCACACGTACTGTTTATCAACAAATGTTCGACAATCGTTCGATCCCTTAAGGAATTTTCCGATGCCTTACAGTTCGGAAAATATTCATTGACATTGTCATTGAAGTCGCGAGCTGTATTTGCTGGATTCATATTGCCCACGCAATGCATCTCACGTATTTAATGCACTCTCGTCCAAAGTAGCGAACAGTCAACTGCCAAATGGTTCAAATGGCTCTGAGCACTATGGGACTTAACATCTGTGGTCATCAGTCCCCTAGAACTTAGAACTACTTAAACCTAACTAACCTAAGGACATCACACACATCCATGCCCGAGGCAGGATTCGAACCTGCGACCATAGCAGTCGCGCGGTTCCGGACTGAGCGCCTAGAACCACGAGACCACCGCGGCCGGCTGACGTCATGTGTTTCGATGTTTGTTGAGGTGTAGCGTCATCATACTACGGCGCAGTTACCTCGCATCGGACGGACGGACCGACAGATAATAATTGTCTGAAAATAAAAAATTAAACTTTTCACTCGAGGGAAAATTTGAAGGAAGGACCTCTCGTTCCGCAGCTGCTTACGCTAACCACGGGATCACGGCGCTCCTGAGCTCACCCTATCCTTGATGTTGCCTATCTTGCGCATGGACTACTCAGTTTGTATATTTTGCTTATTTTTTTTTCATAGTTCCACACAACTTCTTCCTGTTTTATCGATTGATCTGTGTTCAGTTTTTCAAGGCCTATCCACTATGCCAACTTATAACTAAATCTGAGGGCGGTGCGATGGGGATGTTCCCCTGTTAGTGGTATTGTGTGTTGGTGGCGTTGCCAGTTTACATACTGTGCATGTAAGTCACAATAAATGCGTTGGACGCCTCCTGTGATCAGTTACTTGAAATACGTTTGTTGTCATCGTAATTTATGTAACTGGCTCTCCGACTTTCAATTTGACAATTCGTGGAAAAATTGTTTACCTTGTTAGTCCTAGTTTCAAACATTGTCTGACAGAAAACGTAAGCATGAAGGAGTCTGTAAAAGTAATTATTCGCTATTATAGCAAACTTTTGAATCCACTTGGCACTTGAATTCTCTATATTGATTCTGAGAGTTTTGTTATTTCTCTTGTTATTTACTGTCTCAATGTCATCCGTGAAAATAAAATTAAAGGCAGTTGGATTAGGTTCCTGATCTATAAACTGTGATTTAATATTCTGCGCTGCTAAATAAATTTTGAAGGTTGTATTCTTTACGTAAAACAGAGTATCGGTTTCAGTCCTAGGACTGACGATAAACTTCAGAAATACAATTACAGGAAAGTGGCATATCGATTATGGCTCCTCACCATCAACAATAGTTGTTACCCATAGTTTCGTATGTGCTATTTTACCGTCGTTACCCTTTAGAGACCAACCTGATCTTTCCACAATGCCATTTTTGACTTGCTTCTTAATATGTCCTATAACTACAGATTTGTTGAAAATATTAACTGTTAAATACGCTATTCCACAAATTAAAAACTTCCAGTTATTTTTCATATCTTGAAACTTACTACCGTTGACTTTCACTGGAGAAAAGATACATAATAATAAAATGAAATCAAAGATTAGAATGTCAAAGCATAGTGTGAATGGTTAAAATGAAATGAACTAAAAATCATCTCCTTGTCTAAAACACGTTGCTCTTCTAGAGAACTTCGGCACGTCTCAAAATTTTTTACACCTCTGATGTTCAGCCACATGTGGACAAATAGCGGGTCCCATGATGCAGCACTGTTTAGCCGTCACAAAATGAAGCCTCAAAAATCAGTCCACATTCCACTTACTGCGTTTCCTTGTAACTGTGTGTGAATGGTTAAAATGAAATGAACTAAAAATCATCTCCTTGCCTAAAACACTTTACTCTTCCAGAGAACTTCGGCACGTCTCAAAATTTTTTACACCTCTGATGTTCAGCCACATGTGGACAAATAGCGGGTCCCATGATGCAGCACTGTTTAGCCGTCACAAAATGAAGCCTCAAAAATCAGTCCACATTCCACTTACTGCGTTTCCTTGAAATTATATAAAATATGCGCCTGTAAGTAAAAGAAAAAAAAAGCTTGAAACAGCAGATGCAGCTGATTGGTGAAGAGCTGAAAAAAAAACACCTCTGCTGATGCTGCTTTGTATGGCGTATAGTCTCCTTTGGCTTCCACAACAGCTTGAAGTCTGTTGGGCATTGAGCCCACAACTCGAGCCACATAACTAGGAGATTCAAGTAACTCATTCCAAGCGTCATGAATCACATCAGAAAGCCGTCGGCGAGTCGACGGTGACTGCCCCTTTTCTCGTATTACTCTGACCATTTCTGCCCAAATATTCTCAATGGGATTCATGTCAGCTCCTTTAGGCGGCCGTTCCATTACAGTAATATTACTATGGTCGTCGAACCACCTCTTAACCACACGTGCCATATGAATAGGCGAGCGATCTTGTTGGGACATGATCTGATCATCGCCAAATCTTGCTGCCACAGAAGGCAACATCACGTTCTCCAGAATTGATATGTAATTGCGCGCATCGAATCTTCCTTCCACTTCCCACAGGAGTCCACACCCTTCGGCCGATATCCATGCCCATACCGTTACTGCCTGCCACTCCTTCGGCAACTGTAAATATAATTTCGATTATACCTAGCACCTTTAGGCCAGTACACAAGTACTTTTCCGGTTGATGCCGTAGAGAAAACTTTTTCGTGCGTGAAAATCACTCGCCTCCAAAACTGGAGAGGTTTATCGCCATTCTCAGTAGCAAAAGCAAGGTAAGCTTCTCTTTGGGAAACAGTCAATGTCTCTTTCACAGCAGCGCTTCTTGCTCTCAGTCCACCTTCTCTTACACGACGAGTGACGGTCTTACTGCTAACATTGAGACACAAAGTTTGCTGAATTTGTCGTGCGTTGACAAATGGGTGGTTCTAACTGAAACGGCGTATCTGCTGATCCTGAGCTGCTGTTGTTTTGCGGCGACGGCCATGAGGCCTCCCATTCAGGTTACCACTCTCGTCCTTTCGTCTGATCCACCTGGCTACCGTCGACTTGTGAAGACCCATAGTTCTTGCTATATAGCCATTTGAAAATCCCTCTGCATGAAGTGCTATTATAGCTCCCTTGTCTGCCCCAGCCAGATGGGACATTTAGCGTTGACTGAATGATTCGTCAGGGTTAATATCGGCTGCGGAAACAGCGCTGGCAGGAAACAGACTGCCTCCTCCACGATAGCAGCCACAACGCAGTGGCCAAGTATGTGTAACACGGAAATCGATGGCATAAATGAGAGATCGCAAGCCCGTACCCGTGTCATTACGTAGTGGAGCCACTTAGAATCTGTAATTTTTCTCAGAAGTGACTGGTCCACTCTTGTCATGTCTTATCCTGATAAATACTACATAAAATGAAATGTTTACGTTTTGCATATGCCGCAGGACTAACGCAAGAAACATTTCTGAAATATCTGAGGCAACCTGAGGAACACTTCGTGAATTTTATCAGTAGAAGGTTGCCTTATAAGAAGGAAAACGTATTTATTCCCGCTCGCCGTGTTTCCAAATGGCGCAGTTTACTCTGAGGCGGGCTTAAGAAGCGACGCGACTAACGAGGGGAACTCGCCAGGTGTCATAGGCTGATTGTCCGGAAACTTTGCTCAGTGAAGGAGAGGACAAAATAAGCGAACATGTGTTTTGGCTTATCTGCAGACACTCGACTGTTTCCGAGAAAACGACGGTCAAAGTTATCAACGCGCTGTTGCTCTAGTGTAGATACCTCCTGCAACCGAGAACGCAATTGAAGCGGTGGCTCAGTGGCTACCGTCGTTCCTTCTTAACTTTGATTCCCGTGTTCGAGACCGTATTGGGTTTTTTTATTATTTTTATTCCTGCCTCTCTATCAGAATTATCTACGAATGTTTTTTTCTAATTTATTTTGAAATAATATTGTCATTATTCGCCAATTAACTTTATGTGTAATTAATGAATTAAAAAAATAATAAACGAATGAGACAAGCTGATCTAAAATCATCTGGTCTGCCTCATGTATCGTTATATCCAAATGGTTTATAAATGTTGTTAATCTAGATTCAGGTCCGATGATGGCACCTTTAATGTGTTGAAACGGGTTATCCAGTAGCCAGTATTCAAGCGATCTTGGCTTCTGAATTATTTCTACAACAGAGTGATCGCCCCACTACGCACTGTGTGTTCCATTTTTAACATTTTTCTTTACACAGTAAATTAACTGACGAATAACGACAACAGTGTCTCAACATAAATTGGAATAAACATTCGTAGATAATTCAGAGAGTGTGGGGGGAAAAAAGGAAAAACCGAGTTTCGAACTCGCAGCGCAAAGTTCCGAAGTCGCTATGGTAGCCGCAGAGCCACCGCTTCAGTTGAATGCTTACCCGCTAAGAGGTATCTACACTATAGCAACAGCGCATTGAAAACTTTGACCGTCGTTTTCTCAGAAGCGGTAGCGTGTAAGCAGATAAGCCGAGACACGTGTTCACTTATTTTGTCCCCTCTTTCACTGAGCGAAGTTTCAGCAAGATCGGGGTATGACACTTGGCGTGTTCCCTCGTAAGCGGCGTGCGTTGGGATTCAGTAGTCAGAATGCGTACACTTTCCTCGACTACTCATTGACATGTTTGGAAACTTTCTTTCTTGTAGTGGCACTTTTCATTATGAGGGCTGGTTTTCCTGATAACGATCTACTTATGGACTTTGCTCCTAATTTACGTTACTGTGTAGTAGACCTACTGCAACTACTTAAACCGGAAATGATTGTTTGTTTGGATACTCCGCTTCTTAGTTGCTACATTTCGCTAAAATATTTTCCTTTGTTTCAAAAGATGACCACTGCAACTTGGTAAGATCAATAACAATTTAATACTTTGAAACAATTATGTGTGGTGTACGAGGAGTGTACTCTGTTGAATGAGTAATACATCAAACACGAAAGCTGCGTCCAATAACAATAATTAACTTTCGGTTACATGACAAAACACAAGTCGAAGCACTGTCAGTTCATCTCAGTACCCAGTAGAACTTCAACTGGAACTATCGAAAACATACTTTTGTGGGGAAGGCAAACGAATGACTGCGTTTTATTGGCAACACACTAAGAATACGGAACAGGCCAACTGAAAACACTGCCAACACTACGTTTGTCCGTCCACTGCTATAATATCCTTGACAGAAGTGATTGACTGCGCTCGCAAAAACGTCCAAGTAACGGTAGCACGATTTGTAATGTCACGAAATAGGGGAGAGAGGGTGCCAGGTTTGATAATCGAGTTGGGGTAACATTCATGAAAACAAAAGCGTTTTTCGTTGCTGCGAGATCTTTTCACGAAATTTCAATCACCAACATCTGTTCTGAATGCCAATCCTCGGGAACTTACACAGGAAGAAACCATAGTAGTGATGTAATTCAAGGCTCGCAAGAAAAGATTTAAGTGGTCCTTTTTCCCGCACACTGTTAATGACTGGGACGGTAGAGAAATAGTCCGAACCATCTGCCAGGCACGTAAGTCTGGATTGCAAAGAAATCTTGTTGATGTAGTCATGTAGATGTAACAACGAAATTATGTTGTAATTGTAACATGTGACTTTCATTTGATTTGAACATCCAAGTTGTTTGCTATTTATTTACTTTTTGTTCATTAGTTTCAGCCATATATGAACACCTAGGCGCGTTAAATTGATATTGAAATAAAGTGTGATGCATGGACCAATAACAATAAATTCTTACCTACTTGTTATGGTACTGCAGTATCTGCCAGCGTCTTCAGAAGTGGATATCGCATACGACGTTCCTAGGGTGTTTATAAATGGATATTGCAGACGACTTCGAACAAAGTTTGAATGTAGCTTCGTAAAAGTTCCGTGATCAAACGATCTGAGTTGCTGGTGTATACAGTTTATCATTATACATGAGGTGAATAGGGCTCCGCCGGGTGCTATGGTCGAGCGGTTCCAGGTGCATCAGTCACGAACCGCACGGCTACTTCAGTCGCAGGTTGAAATCCTACCTCGGGCATAGATGTCTGTGATGTCCTTAGGCTAGCTAGGTTTAAGTAGTTCTAGGCCTAGGGGCTGATGACATAAGCAATTTGGTCGCATAGTTCTTGAAGCCATTTTTTGACCTTTCGCGTAAATTTCCTTTACATAAACGGCCGTATCTTTAGATTGCGTTGACATAGAAGCTCACTTTTTTACACCACCAAGGGACCGGTTACCGCAAGAAGTGTGATAAATTTCCGCTTATTATGTCTACCCGTTCTGTAGGTAAACGAGTTTTAAAGGTTGGGTAGACCGACAGACGGTCAAGAAAGTGAGACTAGTAGGGTTCCGTTTTTACCGGTTTAGGTGACGAAATCCTAACAACGAAAACAGCTACGACAGCTACTGAAGATGAGGGCCGCATAAATAACACCCCCTACTCTTTATTCGAAATGTTCTAGTTGTAGTCGATACATCAGCATATTAATCGTAGCTACGCTTCGATCCAAATCATGTTTACAGGAATGCAAATAGAATCCATTTGGCTATACACGTTGTAATTCACATCCCAGTATTAATGCTACCATGTTTTAGAAGTGCGAACATTCCCATTGCTAGGTAGCTTAAGAAACACTTAGGCTAATGAACGTTTTCTGGCTGTGGCGAGTCTAGTGGAGAATTCGAAACAGTGTGGAATATGTTTGGCAGCTATGTAGCCGTTTATTTCCTGAGGTGGTGCAGAATTATCCTACTAAATTTACCCTCTAATAAGAGTATTTTGTTATTTCGATAAACATCCCGAATGATTGTCACATAAGCGGTGACATAAAGAAAGAAAATTCATGTTTTTGAGCCCAGAAAGCTCTATGCAACAGAATCTGTAGATCATTTTACCATTTTCATTGCGAAATTGCCGGCTTATTCATGTCTGGGGTAATAATAGAGGGCTGTTTGCCTGGGTTGTCTGCTAGCGTAGTGAAAGGAAGGTCTGGTTTGTTTTCGGTTCTAATCTCGATGGAGGCAGGTAGAATATCAGTAAAGCAATTTTAAGAAATTCTCGCGCCTCCAATACGTTTTATCGCTACCTTTACTCTGTACTGGTGCCCTGTGGATGTCAATATGACACTCTTGTAGAATTTCATACATGTTACTGCCTCCTTTTTCCTTTTCTGTCAAAAATGGAATTGACTCAAGTGTGGCACTGAATGATTTTTAAGTGAACTTCATTATGAATCTTCAAGCATTGCTAAATTTGCACATTTTCATGGTAGGTCAGCAACGGTAATCCAGTATGACTGGTCTCGATGGAGGCAGGTAGAATATCAGTAAAGCAATTTTAAGAAATTCTCGCGCCTCCAATACGTTTTATCGCTACCTTTACTCTGTACTGGTGCCCTGTGGGTGTCAATATGACACTCTTGTAGAATTTCATACATGTTACTGCCTCCTTTTTCCTTTTCTGTCAAAAATGGAATTGACTCAAGTGTGGCACTGAATGATTTTTAAGTGAACTTCGTTATGAATCTTCAAGCATTGCTAAATTTGCACATTTTCATGGTAGGTCAGCAACGGTAATCCAGTATGACTGGTCTCGATGGAGGCAGGTAGAATATCAGTAAAGCAATTTTAAGAAATTCTCGCGCCTCCAATACGTTTTATCGCTACCTTTACTCTGTACTGGTGCCCTGTGGATGTCAATATGACACTCTTGTAGAATTTCATACATGTTACTGCCTCCTTTTTCCTTTTCTGTCAAAAATGGAATTGACTTAAGTGTGGCACTGAATGATTTTTAAGTGAATTTCGTTATGAATCTTCAAACATTGCTAAATTTGCACATTTTCATGGTAGGTCAGCAACGGTAATCCAGTATGACTGGTCTGAACGTTGACACAGACCGTTTCGCTGCCGAATGCGGATTATATTTTGCTAATTCGTAACGGTCTGGGGTTCTTTGTCTTACTGTAACAGTTATGTTATCTCGATAAGTTGAAATTCATTTTTATTGGTCCAGTTCATACCAATTAGCGTTTCTTCTTTCAGTTCTGTCTTATATTTACGTGTTGTATTTAGCACACTAATCAGCATTAATATAGTGTTACAAATTATTGAAAACAGTCTAAAATAGTTCAGATAGTTTGTCAATTTCACGCCTTGCCTGTTATGCTGTGTAGCAGACTTTAAAGCCGTGCGGATCAGCATAACGAAAAGGCGAGGGGTCTCGCTCGTTTTGTCCTCGACTGTACATATAGAAACCGAATGTCAAAGGAACGATGGTTCAACTGAAATATTTCTCTTTATCTTTTAGGGACGTGTCACTGCGTTGTCGTAAATGGTATCAAGTAATACGTTCAAGCTTTGGACTAACAGGTAGAGTCATGACGAATAATTGGACTCTAATAGTTCAATGGGGTGTACGTTCTATAAATACTGGTCGCTCTTGGCGACAAAGGCGTTATGTTTGCTAGACCTTGCAGTGGAGTGAGATTCACCCAGATGTTAAATTTCGGATATCGTATCCAAGTGTTTCATCAAGAAGATCTTTCCGCCTCAAGTCTCTGAATATATGGATTTCACCATATACATCACTAATAGCAGATCGGGTCAGGTGTTGTGTTGTTTTGGCTAATGTTACCTAACATCCCTCTTAATATGTTGTGTTGAATCATGTATTCGAGGAAGATTTTCCTCACCTTATCACTGTCCAAAACCGGTACGTGCAAATAATACTCTTAGGTGGTTCTATTCAGAGGGTAATTAATTTAGTATTGCCAAGTTTGGTTTTTAGGTTTTGGTTTTGGATTCTGTTTCCTCACCTTATCACTGTCCAAAACCGGTTACGTGCAAATAATACTCTTAGGTGGTTCTATTCAGGGGGTAATTAATTTAGTATTACCAAGTTTGGTTTTTAGGTTTTGGTTTCGGATTCTGTTTTGTCATCCCTTACTATGTGAAGTTTTAAAGTTCTTTCAGCTTTTAATTATTGAAACAATAAAGTATCTTTTACTGTGTAAATTTTCAAATACATTGTATAGAATGCAATCTATTTCAGTTAAAAAGATAGCAGGTGTAAGAAACACAGCAATAAAGAGATAATAAATAAAAGATGTCCTGCCGAATAATGATATATGGGGTAGGCCTGAAAAACTGAAGAGGGTAAGTCTTCTCCTCTAAAACTTTCCATATCAGATGGCGTTCAATACTTAGCAATCCATGTCACATGTTGCATCCGATGGTGTTCAAAATCATCACACTTAGTGCGTCCTCGTGATGGTAGCACCTGGGACATACATGGTCCAGTCATATTAATGTGATCACTGTCTATGTTCTACACCAACGTATAATAACCCTCACAGAGGGGAGGTGGCAGCACTAGTAATGGACGATATATATAAAGCGTGTTAGGGGGGGCTGGACAACAGAGCAGTCGTCATAACGCAGAAACGAAGCGATTTATCTGACGTTCAAAAGGGCACGATCATTGGCTTCCGGGCCAAGGGTGGAAGCATTTCAGAAACGTTTACGTTTGTACCAGTTGTAGAAGTATGAAACCGGAATTTCCTTGTAGATGGTGTTTTCCGTCAGTGTAGGGCCCGTGACACCGCGTCTGCAGTGCCACCTGCTTCCTGCAACGGCTGACGACGCATGTCAACACAAGGTAACAGAAATTCCATACATCGGTATCTGTTACAAACCCGTAAATATGTAGACTTCTGTGCCTACGAACTACGATTTGTGGACAGCGTTGGTTTTCTGTTATCATTTGAAGAAAACTACTGCAGAATCGCATCGAATGCTTATCGAAGCTTTCGGCGGACATGCTCTTGGCAAAACACAGGGTTTCGAGTGGTTCAAAAAATTCAGAAGTGATAATTTTGACTTGAGGAACGTCGAGCGCGGGAAACTACTGAAAAGGACAAAGAATTGCAGGCCTTATTAGCTCAGGATGATGCTCAAACTCAACAGGAACTCGTGGAACAATTGAATGTGACGCATAAAGCCGTTTCTGTTTGGTTGAAAGCTATGAGAAAGGTGCACAAAGTGGGAAAGTGGGTTCCCCATGAACTGAATGAAAGACAGGAAGCAAACCGAAAGACCACTCGTGAAATGCTGCTCACCAGACACAAAAGAAAGTCGTTTCTCTGTTGAATAGTGACAGGTGAGGAAAAATGGATATATTTTGAGAATCCTAGGGGTCGTAAATTATGAGTGAATCCAGGCAAACCATCGACATCCACCGCAAGACCAAATCGCTTTGGAAAGAAGACAATGCTCTGTGTTTGGTGGGATCAGAAAGGTATCATCTATTACGAGCTGCTAAAACCTGGTGAAACCGTTAACACAGATCGTTACCAACAGCAAGTGATTGCTTTAAATCGAGCGTCACATGAAAAACTGCCGGAATATGGAAAAATACAATACAAAGTAATATTGCTCCATGATAACCCCCCATCACACACAGCAAAACGGGTCAGGGAAACGATCGAGGCGTTCAGTTGAGAAATACTAGAGGATATGGATTAACAACGCTTCAATTCGTATAAAAATATACAAAAATGGCTCGCTGACTGCTTCGCTTCAAAAGAAGAACCGTTTTTTTTATGTGGCGTTCATAGCCTGCCGGAGAGGTGGGAGAAAAATATAAATAGAAACGGACATTTGAATAAGATGTAGTTTATCTGTTAAAAATACAGACGTGTAACTAGTGCAACCAAATTCCTGTTTCATACTTCTACACCTGGTAAGAGGTTAGCGTGCCGTCGTGGTTAAAGTGCAGGGTGTTTATAAATGAATATCGGGGTTTTAACGCTGTATAATATTTATTACATTAAACTTACAGTTGTAAATGATATGTCAATTGAAAGAGCAACTCGAACAATTTTACCAAGAACCTTATAAATATTCACTGGCATAGCGAAGTACGCGATTGGTTGAACTTCACTGTACCCAATGTAGTGTAACGACGTATAGGTTTGTTTATAAATGGTTTTCTTTCGACCTATGACCATGTGCAGACTTCGTCACCTACGTCAGTTACAAGCCACTTCAAAATGATTTATATTCTTTTTAAATTGTCACAGAATGGTTCTTGAACGAAACTGTAAAACATCAGTTGAGTCGTAAGCAAAGAATTTCGTTACTTGGGCCAATTGGTTTGCGTAAACTCTTGCAATTTAAATTTCGTTTGTTTCTCCTCAGAACTTATATTGACACACGTTATCTTGACTTAATCGATATCAGAATCACACATTGACTGAACTTTTCAGATTCGAAGTTGCGATGAACGCTGTCAAAATCCAATAATCTTGTCAAATATATTATTAATCAGTTCGCATAATTCTCCATAAATAAATCCTCAGAACACGTGTTTCAACTTTAGTAACCTCCCCTAATTTATTAGCTTCCTACATACATATGTGAACTTGACGGTTAACAAAGTAGGACTGACTTTTCAACAAGATTAAGCTCTGTATGACGTCATTGTTGTACAAAAAGAGTATACAAATTCATTTTTAATTTTTAGAAGCACGACGCAACAACTCGGTTCCAGGATCTTCTGTTGCTCCTCGGCTGTCGACCCGCGACGTATAGCGGCCAGCAATTTCCTCTCTGGTCGCGGCAACGAAGATGCTGTCTCCGTTCGTTGCGCCGCCCTCTCCGTACATGAAACACATAAAAAAATACAAAACTTTTAGATAATTCACATCTATTACCAATAATAAGAAAAATATATAAACAAACTAAATTAAACTTATAGTAACCTGCAAACTGGGCTGACACTGGTGGATGGGTGACGCTTCAATTTCGCGTCCCACTACATACCCCACCCACAAGCTCAGTTTGTCAGGTTTTTTTACCGAAAATAAGACCTTTTCTATATACCATATTTAACTGTTAATACATTTTCCTCACATTTTACGTAATCTAGAGTCCTTGTTCTCAGATAGATTTAATCCTTTTAATACGATATTGTTGTGACTATTTGTCATTTACTCTTAATTGTGCCATTGTGGTAATTCATAACCGAATATATGGAGATTACTCCTCTTCATTTAATAGTTGCTAGTAAATACTAATTTGGTACGTTCTTTAACGTTGTTACATTAGGACAGAGCGTTCAAATTGTGGTAAATTAGTCTCAGTTTTATTCATTTAGTAGAGTTACTCTTTCCAAAATGTACATTACTAATAAGTTTCTCACAATAACTAATAGTACTACTTACTTTACTTCATTCTTTTCCCTAATACCTTATTTATGCCTGAGGTCAAGAAGAAATCAAGCAAAACTTTCTTCAGAATCTCGGCACGGCTTTCTTTACCTTCGGACACCTTGTTGGGTAATGGCAATTTATTTAGGAGAAACATGCGAGAGGGCCACGTTTGGTGTGTTCTATATTAACACTATTACAAACCTCAATTAAAGGCACTCTGCTATGTTCTCGTGAGCCATATAGCTCCGGACGCCCATGGTCCCTAAAATTATTTACCATCCCCTTTGGTTCCTACTATCCGAGTAAACATGAAAATATAAAAAATTCCTTTTGACCTAATAGCAAAATTTCTTCCATATAAATCCCCCTTTTGGTTACCTTTCTCTTTTTGAAGTACCAGTAGATTACTGTAGAACACTTGTTTAAGCTTTCTGTTATTTCTTTAAAATAACACGTAACTATCACGAAAACTTCACATGAATAAACTATGAACGCTCTTCCGTATGTAACATATACTAAATATTAACTTATTTAGGAATGAAGGGTTTCATTTGGTCAACACTATATAATCCTTTAATTACACCTGATGAAGGTTCCATAAGAAGTAACGCTTTGGGATGTACAATCTTATGTACAACATATGGACCTTCAAAGATAAAGAAGAATTTTCTACATTCCTTACTGATCTTAGAACTTTTAGGATGAGATCGTACTAGCACAAGATCTCCTACCTGAAATGAGGGTTCTATAGCATGTTGATTATAAATTTTAATTCTCCGTTCGGCATTTTTAATAATCTGTTCGCAAACTTTTTCGTCTGGGATGCATTGTTGGATCTCATTTGCTGGTGGCCAAGGTAGAGCAGCTAGTAAAGGCTCACCTATAATTCGTTTTCCTAAAATTTCTATAGGTGATAATCCCGTCGTTAGATGAGGTAATTCATTTAATATCTTTTCGAATTCAGGCATTAGTTTGGCCCACCGAGTATGTTTATGTGCACAATAAGTTCTACATAATCGTCCTAATTCTTTCATGATTCTTTCTACTAAATTACTTTGAGGGTGATATTTCGAAATTAAGATATTTTTGATCCCATATTGTTTTATCATATCTTGAAATCTTTGACTAATAAAGGCACTACCGTTGTCAGACATAAGTCGTTTAGGAATGCCCCAGTTAACAAAGTAATTTCGGGTGAGGCAGCGTATAACGCTTGCTGTATTCGCTCGTTTCAAAGTATATAGCTTCACATGTTTGGACCAACTTTCCATTACAACAAACACATAAGTTAATCCTCCTGAACTACGAGGCAGAGGGCCGAAAAAATCTAATGACAGTAGATCCCACAAACCTCGAGGAATTACAGCATATAATTTATAACGCTTAGATTTGTTATTAACTTTAACCTTATGACAGGTTTCACAAGCCCTAATAATACTTCTCACAATACGGGACATATTTTTGAAATAATAATACTTCATTAGATGTTTAATACATTTATGAATTCCAAAATGCCCATAACCTTCATGAATATAAGTAATTAACTCGTCCACAACAGTTTTCGGGATGCAGATTTTCCATCTCTGGTGTTCCCTCTGTGCTTTCCAATACAACAAGTCGTTAAAGTATAACCATACACCCCGGGTGTTAACTGTTTCGTCCCCATTACTAAGGGTTTGTATAAGGTCCCTATATTGATCATCATTTCTTTGAGTGCATCTAATAGCAGTTACTATCCGTTTAACCTTACGTTCGTTCTCCTGAGTTAAAAGGAAATAAACATGGTAATTTGTTCCTGGTTCTTCTACAATGTTAATATTCTCCATTCCTACTGGGAGTCTCGACAAAGCATCCGAAAGTACATTCTGAGATCCTTTTATATACCTAATTTCGTACTGAAATTCTTGCAAGCATAATACCCAACGTAATAGTCTACGGTGAAGTAACCGACAATTGTTCAGAAAGATTAAAGCCTGATGATCAGTATATACAATTGTTTTTCTTCCCATTAATAATCCTCTAAATCGTTGAAAACCCCATACCACTGCGAGAGCTTCCTTCTCGGTTACAAAATAATTTCTTTCGTGTTTATTTAAAGTTCTACTAGCGAATCCAATAGGCCGATATAATCCCTTTTCATTGGTCAGATCACCTTGGAATATTACACAAGACACATCATAATCAGAGGCATCCGTACACATACAAAAGTCCTGATTGAAATCTGGGTGGTATAACATTTTGGCTTCGGTTAACGCTCCTTTTATCTTATTAAAAACTTCCTCTTCCTCTTGTCCCCAGAGCCATACTGACTTCTCTTTCAATAAATCTAGTAATTTAGGATTAACAATATCCTGCCCTGGAAGAAATCTTCTCAGGAATCCTACCATTCCTAAGAAGGATTTCAATTGTTTCCGATTTCTAGGACTCGGGCATCGAGCAATAGCTTCAATACGTGCTGGGTCTGGCCTAATACCTTTACTGTCCACTATATGCCCCAAAAATCTCACTTCCTCCTTTCCGAAGTAAGACTTAGATAATTTTAAAGTAATTCCTCTGTCAATTAAACGGTCAAACAATTCCCGTAATATCGTTACGTGTTCTTCCCACGTTTTAGTGGCTACCAAAATATCATCTACATATAAAATAATCTTTTGTAACAATTGCTGACCCAAATCAGAATCTAATGCCCTAATGAAAGTTGACACTGATATATTAAGTCCAAAAGGTAAAACTTGGAACTGATATGATCTGCCTTCAAAAAGAAAAGCCGTATATTGCCGTGAATCCGGGTGTAATATTACTTGATGGTAGCCAGCAGTTAAATCCATTGTACTCATATAACGTGAACCAGCAATCTTAAGAAGTACGTCCTCCATAGGAATAGGTCTGTCTCTTTCCATCTCTACAATTTTATTTAACTCACGGGCATCCGGAACTAGTCGTACCCCACCAGTAGCTTTCTTAACTACCCACAAAGGACTGTTAAAAGCGCTACATGATCGTTCGATAATGTTTTGTTCTAGCATCTTACTTATTTCTCTACTAGCCGGTTCTTTGAATTGTACTGGAATAGGATAAGGTTTCTTAAAGAATGGTTTTTGATCTTTAATCTTAAGTTTACAAACGCAATCTTTAATTCTCCCTGGTTCATCTGAGAAGACGGCTCTAAATTCTAACAACAAAGATTCCAACTCTTCCTTTTCTTGTTCGGATAGACAATTCGTAGAATAACATTGTTCTTTCACTTCGGTTTCGATACTGCTACTAGCCTGATCTTGGTATACTTCATATTCAAGATCACTAAAATCTGTTAATAGGCTCATGGTCTGTGCGTACTTAATCTGTAAGGATTCGTAGCAATTTTCCGGTACTTGATTATCAGAAAACCTCACTTTAAAAGCACATGCCTCCTTATGGATGGTTAAGGAAGAGTCTTTAAAATCTAATAAGCTTTATATTTACACAGCCAATCTATACCTAAAATTAGGGCCACATTTAAGTTGGCTACGACAAGTACAGAGTGAGCAATTAATTGTTTAGCAATCTCAAAAGTTAAATAAACTTCCTCAGTAATATTTTGACTTCTTTTACCAGTAACTCCTATAATTTTCACCCCAGTTACAGGTAAGGTTGGGAAATTCCAATATTTTCTTTTAAGCTGGAATAATTCTTTCGATAAAATACTTACTTCGCTACCCGAATCAATTATAATATTTATTTCGGTATCTTTAATATAACCTTTAATAACGGGTTTATAAGTTATATTCTCCCTTATCAGATTGTCTTCCTGAAGCAAATCTTGTTGCCAGTCACCGTCCTTTTGGCAGCTTAATGATAAATTGCAATTGGGTCTTGTATAATCTTGACTAACAGTTCCCTTTAGTTGACCCGTACTAAAGGACTTTACTAGTTTTCCGAACTTTCTATGATAACGTCACCTACCACTTGACCTTAATTAATTTCTTGAGGATGATTTATTTCATGATCGTTATTGTGTAATTTCCGCATTTTCGAGTTATTGCCACGATTTTGTTGGCTCTCTTTATCTTTAGATTGACACTTTATATAACAAAACCGGCTATGATTGTTGTTATTAGCTTTTCGTGGTTCTGAATTATTATTATTATTTCGAGGATTGTCATTTCTACCAAATCTAAACTTCTCATCTTCCCTTTCTCTGTTAAGTATATCTAACTGTTCTAAATATCCTAATAATTTACAGGGTTGTGACCATTCTCTTTCTATCATTCTTTCCTTTACATAATACGGTAACCTACTAATTAGGACTCGTATTAAATGACTTTCAATAATTGGTTCTTCAATTAATTTAGCACGGTTTAAATGCCATTCAAAATAATTCCTATAACCTCCCCACCGCTTAGAATATGGAGGAGGGTCTAACAACTCTAAAGTTAAGTGTTGTTGTTTTCCTCTTGACCAATAATGTTGTTTAAACTGCTTAACAAAATCATCCCAGTCCCTGAATTCAGTTCTATGCAGTACTGCCCATTCCGCAGCTTCTGCTTCTAAATGTCCTATTACAAATTGAATGCGTTTTTCATTACTCCATTTGGGAGATAATGATGTTTCAAAAGCTTTTATAAAGATTATAGGGTGAAGTTCGCCTCCTGGTTTGAATACAGGAAATCGACTTGCTACATTTGAATTTGTCGTTATATCATCCAGACATTCTGCGAGAGAAATAGTCGGATTTTGTTTAGATTGCGGAGACGGAGTTGCATCGGATAGGCTTGCCGTGATTTCTTTAGTCATATTGTTGTCGTCCGAGCTAGCAAATTCGATGCGACTGTTGTCTCTGATTATGTTATTACCTCTGCTGTCTGAAATGTTTTCGTTATTATCTAATTCCGATAACCGTTTAGTAATTTCCTGTATTCGCATTTCTGTATTGGAAACGCGATTAGCTAATATAGATTCTTCACTGTGTTCACGATGTGAACGCTCTGTACCTTCGTCAATGTTATTATCTTTGGCAGTCTCAAGGTTACTGCATATTTCAGTAATTAAAGATTTCATGTTTTCGATTTCGGTATGGTCCTTTTCTACTTGATGAGTTAATGTCTCTAATTCTACATTATCTATTGAAGAAATCTCTACAGGTTTGGTAGAGACCTCTTTAATAGATCCCAATAATTCTCTACGAACAGTTTCCGTTTGCATAGAAAATTCATCTCGTAACATATCGTTATTTTTCTGTATTTCATTTACAACTAAGATACTGACACTATCTAGTCTCTCGGTTAAGTCAGTAATATCGTTTCGCATACGAGCTTTTTCCTCTCGTGATTCCTGGATATGTTCTTCTAACCTTTTACAATTATCAGCAATCTTATTACTAAGTCCTACTAGTTTTTCCTGCATTTCAACTTTAGAAGACTCTATTTTATCACTTAATTCTCGGCTGGTTTCATTAAGATATTCCTGTAACCTGTCCGTAGATTTTGTTAGCTCCCCTTTAAGTCTAGCAGTAGATTCCTCGTTAGACTGTTTTAACTCCTGTTTTAGTTCCTCTTTCAATCTAGCAGTAGATTCCTCGTTAGACTGTTTTAATCTAGCCATAGATTCTTCGTTAGACTGTTTTAATTCCTGTTTTAGTTCCTCTTTTAATCTAGCAGTAGATTCTTCGTTAGACTGTTTTAATTCCTGTTTTAGTTCCTCTTTCAATCTAGCAGTAGATTCTTCGTTAGACTGTTTTAATTTAGCGATCGCCCTAAAAAGGGATCTCATGCTCCTATCGGACATAGACTGCTCTTCGTCTGACATTTCACTTCCCGACATTATTGTAAGATATTACCTAGTTACACACGCAGACTTGTAATCAACAATCCCGTAAAAGCACACTCCCTATGTACAACACTGCACTTCCAACTTGAAACAGACTCACCGGACACTAATATTGTAGTTTGTAGTTCTCGGTGATCAGTGTGCTGCTATGGGCTGCAGATATAACAGCCGTCGATGCAGCCGCTGAGATGCTGTGACCCCGCTTCCGCAACCGGCAGGACGCTGAGTCGAACACCGGAGACGTCACTGGCTGCAACCACGCCCGGCACCGCCGTAGACAGGCGAAGCCCTCAGCAACACCTCTAATACCAGCCGGAGGAACGCCCCGCAGCTGACGTACTGGGCCTGTTAGTTTAGGGAGAAAAAGGGTTGTCGGGGTTTGCAGCGTTCAGCTGCTGCCCAACAGATGCGCCTTGTCGTGGAATAACCGCGTGACCGTACTGCTTGGCTGCGCTCCGTCAGATGCCCACACCTGCGAAGTCGCCGCTGGCTGGTGAAGGCTCCACGAGAACTCGCGTTGACTTCCGAAGGACTCTTGATGTTTTGTTTCGTACCTGTGTGCCTTAGTTGCACACAAGTCCTGTTTCTAAGGTCGCCACGGTGTAGTGTAACGACGTATAGGTTTGTTTATAAATGGTTTTCTTTCGACCTATGACCATGTGCAGACTTCGTCACCTACGTCAGTCACAACCCACTTCAAAATGATTTATATTCTTTTTAAATTGTCACAGAATGGTTCTTGAACGAAACTGTAAAACATCAGTTGAGTCGTAAGCAAAGAATTTCGTTACTTGGGCCGATTGGTTTGCGTAAACTCTTGCAATTTAAATTTCGTTTGTTTCTCCTCAGAACTTATATTGACACACGTTATCTTGACTTAATCGATATCAGAATCACACATTGACTAAACTTTTCAGATTCGAAGTTGCGATGAACGCTGTCAAAATCCAATAATCTTGTCAAATATATTATTAATCAGTTCGCATAATTCTCCATAAATAAATCCTCAGAACACGTGTTTCAACTTTAGTAACCTCCCCTAATTTATTAGCTTCCTACATACATATGTGAACTTGACGGTTAACAAAGTAGGACTGACTTTTCAACAAGATTAAGCTCTGTATGACGTCATTGTTGTACAAAAAGAGTATACAAATTCATTTTTAATTTTTAGAAGCACGACGCAACAACTCGGTTCCAGGATCTTCTGTTGCTCCTCGGCTGTCGACCCGCGACGTATAGCGGCCAGCAATTTCCTCTCTGGTCGCGGCAACGAAGATGCTGTCTCCGTTCGTTGCGCCGCCCTCTCCGTACATGAAACACATAAAAAAAATACAAAACTTTTAGATAATTCACATCTATTACCAATAATAAGAAAAATATATAAACAAACTAAATTAAACTTATAGTAACCTGCAAACTGGGCTGACACTGGTGGATGGGTGACGCTTCAATTTCGCGTCCCACTACACCAAGCGCTGGATAGACCGCAAGGGGCCCAATGAGAGGGCTTGCGTTGCATGGCCTCCACGTTCATCCGACTTAACGCCATGCGATTTTTTCCTTTAGGGCTTCACCAAGGATCGCGTGAACGTGCAGCAGACCTCCCTGAATTAAGAAACTGGATTGAAGCAGCTGTTGCTACAATCACTGAAGACACACTTATCAACGTTTGGGAAGAATTCGTTTATAGACTTGATGTGTGCCGTGTAACAAATGGTGCTCACATTGAACATTTATAAGGTTCTTGGTAAAACTGTTTGAGTTGCTCTTTCATTTGTCATATCATTTATAACTGTAAGTTTAATATAATAAATATGATACCGCTTTAAAACCCAGATATTCATTTTTAAACACCCTGTATAGTGCATGGCAAAATGGGCATCTAAAACAGGCGCCGAGAAAAGTCGCTGCATCACTGGCCACAGACGACAGGGGTGAGTGACAGCTGCGGAGATGTGTAACTGACCGCCCATTTGAACCACGGGGCTAGCAACAGTATCTTGTCAACGACCATTCAACTAAGGTAGGTGCGTACAAAAGAGTACTCTACGGCATTGGCCCCTTATTCTGCATTTATCGTGAATCTCCCGCCCAGCACAAAAGGTTCCAAACGACTGGAAAAAGCGCAGGCGACTGCTGCATATAAGAAGGGTAACGGATCGCTCAAAATTACAGACCAATATCTGTCACTTCCGGTTGCTGCAGAATCCTTGAACATATTCTCAGTTCGAATATAATAAACTTGCTTTGCGAGTGGAAAAGGGAGGGAATGAGTAGTAGTGGTACGTCATACCTTCCACCACGCACCGTACAGTGGCTTGCGGACTGTGTGGATTTAGATGTACGAGGGTCACTCCAAAAGAAATGTAAACTATTTTTTTTAAAACCCATCTTTTATTCTACATGTTTGAAAGTTTTACAGTGTGTGGATACATCCGTTAGGAACAATATTTTCATTTCTCCACATAATTTCCATCCCTCTCAACTGCCTTACGCAAGCTTGGAAATTGCGCCTGTATACCCTCACGGTAAAATTCTGGACCAACCTGTTGGAGCCACTGTTTGGCAGCGTGCACAAGGGAGTCATCATCTCCAAACCTTGTTCCACGAAGAGAGTCTTTCAGTTTCCTAAAAAGATGATAGTCACATGGAGCGCGGTCAGGACTGTAAGGCGGGTGTTTCAGTGTTGTCCATGCGAGTTTTGTGACCGCTTCCATAGTTTTTTGACTGACATGTGGCTGGGCATTGTTGTGCAACAGCAAAACATCCTGCTTTTGGCGATGTGGTCGAACACGACTCAGTCGAGCTTGAAGTTTCTTCAGTGTTGTCACATATGCATCAGAATTTATGGTGGCTCCACTTGACATGATGTCCAGAAGCAAGAGTCCTTCGGAATCGAAAAACACCGTGGCCATAACTTTTCCAGCAGAAGATCTGGTTTTGAATTTTTTTTTCTTGGGTGAATTTGCATGATGCCACTCCATTGATTGCCTCCTCGTCTCTGGTAAAAAATGATGGAGCTATGTTTCATCACCTGTCACAATTCTTCCAAGAAATTCATCTCCACCATTTTCGTAGTGTTCCAAAAGTTCGCTACATACCGTTTGTCTTGTTTCTTTGTGAGTCACTGTCAACATCCTGGGAACCCACCTGGCACAAACCTTCTTTAACGCCAACACTTTCAGTATTCTGCAAACACTTCCTCCCCTATCCCAGCGTAGCGTGACAATTCGTTCACTGTGATGTGTCTGTCAGCAGTCACCAACTCGTTAACTCTCTGCACATTGTCTGGAGTGTGTGCAGTACGAGGCCTGCCACTGCCAGGACAATCCTCAATATTGCCGTGCCCGCTTTCATCACGTAACCTGCTTGTCCACCGACTAACTGTACTGCAATCGACAGCAGCATCTCCATACACCTTTTTCAACCTCTTGTGGATGTTTCCCACTGTCTCGTTTTCACAGCACAGGAATCCTATGACAGCACATAGCTTCTGACGAACGTCAAGTGCCACAGCCATCTTGAAGATGTGCTGCGACGGCGCCACTCACGGGAACAGGTTGAACTAAGTTTGAAAAAAGCGGGAAGGATGTACCTGCCACTGTAAAACTTTCACACATGCAGAATGAAAACTGTATTTTTACAAAAATAGTGTGCATTTCTTTTGCAGTGACCCTCGTAGATGTAGACTTATTGGCCTCCACAGCAGACGCCTGATTCATGCACCCATGCTGAGTGTTCGTCGGCGAAGAAGGCTGGAACTTTCACGCGAATACCGCAACTGGACGTCCACTAATTAGCGAAAGCTGGCCTTTTCAAATTAATCACGTTTTATGCTTCATCTAGGTGAAGCGTCTGAAAGCAAACACCCTGCAACTATTTTCGCAAGGCTCCAGGCCAAAGGAGGGAGCGTTATGGTCTATGGAATCTTTTCGTGGCATTCTCTCGTCATTTTGGAAGGCACAATGAATCAACGCAAGTATGCATCCATTCTTGCGAACCATGTCACCCAAACATACAATTTGTTTTCCTTGTCACGACAGCATCTACCAGCAGGACGATGCAACGTGTCAAGCAGCTCGCAGTGTAGGTGGGTCGAAGAGCACAGGAGGAGTTTATCGTATTCTCTTGAACTGAGAAACCTAGTGCAGCTTGCCAGGGCACTGACGCTGACATGGCTTCACATTCCTGTCGCCACCTTTCAGAAATCCACTGACTCTCTTCCTACACGTCTCGCAGCGATCCGCGCTGCAAAAGACGGTTATTCAGGCTTCTGACAGGTTGTCACATTGATGTGACTGGACAGTGTATATGACCCTCACTGTGGGACCGGCTGAAGTGGTACTCGTGCGAACAAAGGTGCAGTTTGTCACTCAGTACAACATCAACGACGATCACGCTACGACTGCTGTCTGAGACATCTATGGTTCCCAGACAACGGAAGCCGACACAATGGAATGCCAGCAGGAAACGGCGTCTAACTGTAACGTAAATAGATACACGACCGACGCAGCGCTTCATCGCAAACGGCAATTGTGACCGATGTCCAGTATCGCTCGGTCTCACAAATGAGATATGCTGAGAGTGTTCCCAGTACTGGAAGACAAATAAGACTATTTAAATCATACAAGGGTCCAGGCTCTGACAGAGTCCTGATTAGATTTTGCACTGAATATGCTGCGGAATTAGCCCTTTCTCGGCCTTGTATTTATCTAGATCTTTTCCGATAGACCCACGCAATGTGATTCGGCACAGGCCACTCCTGTTCACGAAACGGGTAAAAGATCGACTGTACAGAACTGCAGACCGCTATTGCTGGTGATCGTCCGTTGCAGGATTGTAGAGCATATTCTAAGGTCAAACGTTATGACATTTTTGGAGGTGTGGAGGCTTCTCTCACAGAGTCAGCACTGAACGAGAAAAACCACTCGTGCGAAACAGTTCGCTCCGTTTATACTCGATGTCTTGCAAACAGTAGACGATGAACAGGCAGATTTCTTCGTCCTAGATTTTCGAAAGGCGTTGGTCACGGAAATATCGTCGACTGATAATCAAGATAGGATAATCTACACTGACGGAAAAAAACGCAACATCAAAAAGTAATTAACGTAGAGTAATGAAATTTTGAGATTATATGTGTTTAGGTAACATATTTAAGTGATTAACGTTGCAAGATCACACGTTAATGTAAGCGTGAGATAAGCCATTGCAAATGTGAAATGCTGGTACTTTAATAACCGGTGTAACCAGCAGAATGTTGGATGAAAGCATGCAAAAATGCATGCATTGTGTTTATAGGTGCCGAATGTCACTTTGTGGGAGGGAGTTCCATGCCCGTTGCACTTGGCCGGTCAATACACGGACATTTAATGATGTCTGTGGATGACACTGGAGTTGTCGTCTGATGGTGTCCCATATGTGCTCGATTGGAGACATATCTGATGATCGACCAGGTCTAGGCAACATCTTGACATTCTGTAGAGCATGTGGGTTACAAAAGCGGTCTGAGGGCGAGCGTTATCCTCTTGAAAAACAACCCCCTGGAATGCTGTCCATGAATGGCAGCGCAACAGGTGAAATCACCAGATCGACGCAAAGATTTGCCGTCAGGGTGCTTGCGTTAGCACTAGTGTGCTTCCACTGTCATACGAAATCGCACCCATGACCATGACTCCAGGTATAGGTCTAATGTGTCTAGCATGCAGACAGGTTGATTGCAGGCCCTCACTTGGTCTACTTCTTACCAACACATAGCTGTCACTGGCATCGAGGTAAAACAGGCTTTTGTCAGAAAACACAACAGACCTCCATTCAAGCTCTCGCTTGACATGACTGAAGTCGAAAATGGCGGTGGTTTGGGTTCCGTGGAATGTGCACAACAGGGCTTTTGGCTCGGAGCTGACCTTGAATTAACCAATTTGTAACAGTTCGTTGTTTCTCCATGCTGCCAACTACTGCTCAAATTGCCGCTGCAAATACATTACGATGCGCCAGAGCCATAAGACAAACATGATGGTCTTCCCTCTCGGCAGAGCCACCTGGTCGCCCAGAGCCCTGTCTTCTTGTGATGACCGTACATTCTCGTCACCACTACTGCCAGCAGTCATGTACAGTGGTTACATTCCTACCAAATCTTTCAACAGTTTCGCAGAAGGAACATCCAGCCTCTCATAGCCCTGTTACATGACCTCGTTCAAACTCAGTGATAGCAGGTTAGTGGCGGCTTCAGCTAAATGTTAATATCAAATTAACATGTAATACAATAAACTGATCAATGAATCACCCCTGACCCCGCCCACCCCCGCTCCCAACCACACCCACCCCCGCCCCTGCCCCTGGATGATGTCACATGTTTCTCTCAGCTTGCACATGGGACACTCCTCCTCCCCCTCCCATCCACCAACCTACCCTATTGGCGGAAATATCGAATTTTGGCGGGAATTTCGAGTTCTGGTCGGAGTTTCTTTGTCCCAGGGCAGTGCTGACTTCCCACTGCACCCCGCCTGGGGATTGGTGGGAAATTAAAATTGGTGGTTCCCTTTCTGGGACTCAAACCCTAGTCCTCCTGAACAGAAATCCCAAGTGCACCCACTGACACAATTATACCACCAAAGGCGCTTGGAACTGACGGGAAATTAAAAAATGGCGGTGCCCTTTCTGGGACTTGAACACTTGTCTGCCTGGACGGAAAGCCCAAGTGCACCCCCCAAAGCATGGAAACTGTCGAGATGCAGGAGAGGAAGATTAGGTTAGTGAATTTATTTTGGTCGGGAAACTGATGCAAAGATCAGTCCTAATTACGTAATTAATCATAAAGATTGGGCCTAATTACACAACCTTATGCACAGCGCTAGGCAAGGCCGGCATAAAATCGCAATACAGCTCAAAAACTGAAGATATCATACAACTGGTATTATAAAGCTGGGAAAAATTTTCGCAGTACCTTGCAAAACTAGTGACAGACACACTAAAACTTTACCCTACACCTACAAAGTGGTGGGAAAAAGATAGTGGTGAAAGGTACTATCTCTATTCTTTTCAATGGGAAATATGTTCAACTGATGAGATACTGGTGTTGGGTAGAGAGGAGTTTAGAAGTCCATTACCTGTAAGCATACAGTAACTATCATTGTTTGACGTCAGAGTTCGCTACAGCCGACTACTCAACAGCTATCCTACAGCCCAGCTAATTGAAGACAATACGCGCTATCAAAACTAATGAAAAAATGCATCACAGTTCTAATTCCACTTCGAAAATGTTGTGAAAAAAAGGAAAACCAGCACTCATAATGAACGGGTAATAATGCAACACATGTACTGGGGAAAATCATCGTCCTAAAAGACTGCAAAGGGTGCGATAGTTGGACGTGTATTCACCTCACTGTACAGTCACACACTGCCACAAACCGAGACACTCTCACCTCCCATAACGCCTCCCCCTCCTTACACCTGCTTCCAGCCATCGAACTATGGGGAGGACACATGCTTCTTCAAACAGCCAGATGCTCCGCAGAGTTTCTCGCTCTCCCACTGCCAGCCATTTGCTGTTTTTCTCCCGACCTATCTACGACCGCATGCCTCACCAGGCCCACCTCGGCCACTCGCACAACACGGCATGTGTTGAGGCGACGACCTAGACAACAAGAAAAGGAAATTTACCGGTATAACCCTCCCCATCTGGAGAACGGTCCAGATGGTCCGAAGCACTCGGCTTTCCACCATCTGACCGCCACATTACAGCGATGGTCCTATGCCAACACAATAGCGTGTATGGTCAATTAAACAATAGGAGATAAAAGGATGGCTGCCTCAAATGCAACTTGTTCATCTAAAGAATTGTGACACAGCCGCCGCTAATGGTTAGGGAGCGCTCCTGCGGCAGCAGCCTAGACTAGGCAGCCTCCAATGCCTCCGATAGGCCCCTCGTTCTGCGACGGAAAACCTATTTGACATCAATACATATATAATCAAGTATGTATTAAAAAAATGAAAACACAGTTGCGACGATAATAAATTTCCTCTTTCCACGAAAATAGGCAATGTCCATTTTCTTTTAGTTTTATGAGCAAAATCGGTATAGTTTTTACATTCGACTGTAGGATACAATTGGCATCTCATTATTTTGTGATGTCCAATCAAATGCACAGCCACCGATCACAAATGATCAACAGAGATATGTCCAAAATGTGTAACACCAGGAAAATAAAACTTTGACTATTTTGCTGCGAAAAATACCGATTTTCGTTATCTTGAATCTGTCATCGGAGTAAAGAGAATGCGAGAATATAAACTCCAAAGAAAAAAATCTATATTAAGCAATTTTTTTCAGCTTGTACAAATTATATGACTTGAGAGCGTCTCTCACATTCAGTGTCTGTAAATGAACTGTCATGCACATGTGTATTACAAATCTTTCATGCCATTGGCTCACATGTCGTTTGACAACAACAAGCTATAATTGAAGAGAACGTAGCTATTGTGTACATTATGACAGGTCCTCCTTTACCAATGTGATCCTACATCATAGTAGCGTTTACGAAACAAATTGTGAGAGCCTGTCTCGCCCTGTGTAGGTGGAAGATAGAAAACGCTTTAAAAGATATTGCTACAACGAAAACAAAAGAAATGCCTGTCAATAATCATTCTGTGGTGCCCTAGACATCTCCTCCACACACCAGGTTGCACGTCATTGATATCAATTTCATAGGCTAAGTAATTAAATTGATCTTTAGAGTCAGTTTGCATGGCGGGTAATTGTTTTTATTTTTTTGCAGTAGTCGTATTACACTCACCAAGTAGATCAAATGGGAATCCGTGGACGGAAGACAATGTCCCTTTCGAGGAACACTATAGAGAACCGACATTTGAAGCTGACCGTAGAGCCCACACCATACATTTCGCGTAAAAACTGCTCTATTAAAAACATAATCTTAGCGACTATGTCACCATCATCCTGCATAAAAAGCGGTCTTCAGTCTACAGGCACACATACGACTCACAGATACTGTTGAGTTTTCATTTAGAAATGCTGTCTGCGGTATGGAATCAAGTCTATCCATCTACCAAGTACTTGCGTTGTATCTTGTGGAGACGTTCGTGCCACTCTCATATCTCGAAATGAGTCTCCTTTATGGAACCTATCTGCTAAGGATACCATACAGCAAAAAATCCAGCCCTATGTTTTAGACAGTCCCTCTGCATCTTGGTCGTCATCAAACTCGTTTCCACAGACTGGTGTAATGGTCCATCGTCTGTACCGTAGGACGACTATACCCAACGGACTATCAATCACACGAGAGCGTTTCTGTATCGTTCCTCCACAAACAGTTTAATACATTGTTTCTTCGGTTGTAATACACCCAATCTGTGTACACCGCCATACACTTTGTTTTTCTACCATGACTTAGTGATCCATGTCAGGTGCTGCTAAACCGACATTAAAACGTTTCGATCCTCTGGCTCGCACAGAAAGCTGAACGTTGCATGACACAAACTGTACAGCTACCACAACGCAGGCTGGTAGAAATAAACCACAGAGGAAATGTTTCTCATTTACAAAAATGTGGAAGACATCGTAACATACAGAAACTGGAAGAGTTTGCGGTATTGTAGAGCGCTTCCAACAGCTATTCGAAGGTGATGACCTGTACAGTTAATCTCATCTTCCCCAGTGACAGGGTACCGGATGTCTTGGTGTTCCATTTCGAAAAGCAATGTTCCTTCATTTTGTAGTCATGTACATGATTACTGTTCCTGTGTTGACCATCTTCGGAAGGCGCTGTTCACAACACGCATGGGGTAGTGCAAATAAAGAGGTGCTGTCATCTTATTGGCGAAAAAAAAAAAAAAAAAAAAAAAAACATGTGGAGGGCACCGCAGCATATGTAAATAGGACCAGTCTGTAGCATTGAGGAACGCTACCAAACAATTGTATTAAGGTGATGACTTATACATTTAATCCCATGCTCCATAACGACAAGTATTGGATATCCGGTGTTCCGCCATGGCTCCCTCCATCTCAGCCAAGTGGTGTCAGTAATCATTATCGGGTAATCATCAGCATACCCAGTGGACAGTCGGGATGGAAAAACACCGTTGATATGGAATGATGTAGTATAATACACACCGCAGTCGATAGCGAGACGAATGTTACACAGAGGTCGGGGAGCGCTATATCTACCACATTCTGCAGTCCGTGTAGAAACAGAGTGTGCTGAGTTAAAGCTATAGGATTGTGTTTTGATTACTCGGTGGAAATGGGAACATATATCTGGCAACCATGTAAGGTGTCTAAGGTCAGCACCAAACGAAGCCTGCTCCAGCAACACGACGTTGTATAAAAGACAGTACAAACAGTTACAGTGGTCTTTCTTATAGGGAAAACTAGGAAGACTCAACGTCGTACAGTTACTGAAGACCGAAGCAGATCCGCGTCCCTCAGTGTCCATTAACGACTATCACCCAAACATTCTACCGTCGTTATTCTGTATCACATAGCAGAGAAAAAATATGAACTATAAAAGCTCCGCTAACTTCATCTGATAGATTGTTACCGCATCTTTCTCTTCCAATATATCGGAAACGAATAACATCTACGTGCCGCGATCGAGCATATCTGGCGATCCTATTAAATATACAAGTATTGATCCGATGGAGAAGGTGGCCAGTGGTCGATGTCGCTTGCACAGGCAGGTGTAAAGTTTTATCGCCTCTACCATACGAGAACCATCTCCCACAGGATATCAGTTGCAGGAGAGGGTCCCTGTTTCATTGCTTGATACACCACATTTTCTGCTGTAACGTGCTTTGTACAATGCCATTCATTTTTTTTCTGCCACGACTTGACGTCTGTGTCAGATTCAAAACTGACATTAACACGTTTTGGTACGTTGGCTCCCCCAGAAAACTAGACATCGCAAGGTGTGAATCATGTTGGAGCTACTGATCCCACAACACACCCACACACTGAGTGATTGAAATAAAAGACAGTCATAACGTAAGGAAACTGGAAGAGTTTTGAGGCGTTGTGGAGCGATTCTAAACTTCTGTCTGAAGGTGATTGTCGAGCTCTACATTTAAACTCATCATTCACAGTGACGGGAAGCTGATGGCGCTGTGTTCCGTTTGATTTATTACTCATTAAGCTTCCATGCACGGGATCACTGTTTTGGTATTAACCATCCCTGGAAGGTGTTCCTTCCTCCACCAAAACTCTTTCTCCATCTCAAACAGGCAATATCAGTCAATCATTATGTGGTAATCAATAGTGTACCAGTGTACTGTTGGGATGCACAAGACACTGTCGACTTACTGTAATAAGAAGCACCATAGTTGACAGTGCAATCAATTTTAGCAACTTTATCGTAATTTCAACACCGAACAATGACGCGGAAGCATGCATACCAATTTCTGTATCATCGCTAAACAGCCCTTCCACTATTTTGCGAGTACCATGACGAATGTAAATAGGTGGCTGTGCAGAATATTCATTCAATGTTAATTCTCGAACATACACACCGAAGTATGCCCGACAGTGACCTACATATCTCTAGCACTTCGACCATACCGCATAATTTACGATCTTTCTCTATGTGGATGGTTGTGACAGGACATTCTCGCGTTCTTGGGATAAAGTTCTAGACAGAAAGATCTCCTCCAATTGTCTCTGACCAACGCCCCCTGCAGCACTGGCACCGATTTAATCCGCAGCTGACCAGAAGCAGACCGCACTCCACGTTTCATGTAGGAATAATGTGAACCGATGCTGTAACCGCTGTCCCACACCCATACGAGAGCACAAGATTTCTCCAGATGTGCGAATGTCGAGGAGGTTACCACGCCTTATCAGTGTATCATAGATATGAACCTATTGTGATGATGTAACAGACTGCTAAGAACAAGAAACCTGTCGTTTTTATGATTGATTGAGCTCCAGACGGACGGAGTTTGCTGCATTTTACGTAAATCAACTGCGCTATCAATTCTAAAGTATTGTTCTAGTGTGTGGGGTTATTACCAAGGACGTATTGGTAAGAGAGAACATAAACACATGCACTTCTAAGGCTACAAGGCTCTGCCCTTAAAACACGCTATAATGTTAGATGGTTGCGGTTTCTGACCTATTAGTCGTATGGAATGCAACGCTGTTACTATCTCAATGTAAGAAATATATTTACAGCGCATGAGATACATCCTACTTGTAGGTTTCTCTACGATAAAATATGGTGATAAACTGTAAAATGAAAAACTACTGCCTTAAAACATCGATTCCTTGTGATACATGTACAATATAGCTTCCCTGAGGTGTATAGCTCCCACCATTCACATCCGATCACGGTTCAGATATTATACTATGCTCGCGTCAGTTCTATATTAAATGATCGTTAGTAACGGAGAATGCCTCTTACAAAGAAAGAGACAGACGTATAACAGTGGTGTCTGACATGTGAAACTACATGTCATGCCGCCGCTAACTCCGTAAACAGCACATCTGTCAAGCAGATGTATACACGGGGATTGTAGTACCTCAGAAACACCTGTCGCTAACTTAGAATCGCCACAGTAATGAAACTATAGACTCGATTATATGCCCAAGATGCGGCAGGGGGATGGAGTACGTCGCATAAATCTTCGTTCGTTAGAACAATGTGTCGAAGCAGGATGGAAGTCCTCTGATGAAGGAGAGGAGTTACACGCAGAATACGCAGTTGTATGTGAGTCAAATGCAGGTTATGTCACACAACTGATGCATCCCGACAGAACAGCGGAAAAAATGGTCAAATGACCTACAGCGACATGTCCCTCTTTCTCTAGAATCCATCATCGGTCTACCATTACATCCTACCTCGTTACGACTCCATCTCAACCGATCACTCCATCCGCTTTCTGTCATCCTTTAATGCATATGCCGAGTCAGTTTAGAGGCAAATGGTTCTCTTTTTTCCAGGAAAGCATCAAAGACAGCAGTCAGCTCGCGCATGTCACTATTACCTCAATACACATACAGTAGACTGTTGCCTCGACGAAAAATAAAAGATTGTTTCCTCTGTTCACGGTGCTTCCATCTAATGTTTCCCCGTATTCCTCTTGCTGTCGTATACTCGTTCCCATGTACAAGAATTGTTCTGCACCAATCAGAAGACATGCAAGTACTCACTCAATTACCCCACATTTCGGAGTATTACCCTCAATTTATAAGTATTTTCCGTCATTTTATCGACTTTGTCACTTCTATTCATGCGATCACGACATCACTTTTCGTTCCATGTTCTAAAATTGCTTGTAAATGTAGTGCAGCTACCAACACCGAGAGCAAATGCACTATTTTTATGATCCGACGGCGTAGTATAGTACTGCACTCGAATGCACTTCCAACCGCATATTCTACCCTTGCAGCACGTTTGTTCTGTACCTTCGGACAGCGTCCATCTGGAGCTCCATCAATCATAAAAACCACCCGTTTCTTGTTCTTAGCAGTCTGTTTCATTATCACAAGAGGTTCATATATATGACACACTGATAAGGCGCGGTAACCACCTCGACATTCGTGCATCTGGAGGAATCTTGTGCTCTCGTATGGGTGTGGGACAGCAGTTACAGCATCGGTTCACACTATTCCTAGAACAAACGTGGAATGTAGCGGTCTACTTCTGCCCAGCTGCAGATTAAATCGGTGCCAGGTGCTGCAGAGGGCGTTGGTCAAAGACAATGCGAGGAGATCTTTCGGTCTATAACTTTATCCTAAGAACGCGAGAAACACCCATCCACATAGAGAAAGATCATAAATTATGCGGTATGATCGAAGTGCTAGAGATATGTAGGGCGCTCTCTGGGATACTTCGGTGTGTATGTACGAGAATTAACAATGAATGAACGTACTGCACAGCCATCTAATTACATTCGTGATGGCACTCGCAAAGTAGTGGAGGGTCTGTTTAGCGATGATACAGAAATTGGTACGCTTGCTTTCGAATCATTGGTCGGTGTTGAAATTACGATAAAATTGCTAAAATTGATGGCACTATCAACTATGATGCTTATTATTACAGTATGTCGACGGTGTTTTGTCCACCCCAACAGTCCACTGGTACACTGTTGATTACCACATAATGATTGACTGACTTTGCCAGTTTGAGATGGAGAAAGAGTCTTGATAGAGGAGGGAACACCTTCCAGGGATGGTTAACGCTGGAACAGTGATCACGTGTATGGAAGCAATACGATGAATCAATCAAACGGACACAGCAGTAAAAATCTGTCAGATGAAGTTAGCGGAGGTTTTATAGTTCGTAATTTTTCTCTGTTGTATGGTACAGAATAACGACGGTAGAATGTTTGGGAGATAGTCATGAATGGACCCAGAGGAACGTGGATCTGGTTCGGTCTTCAGTAACTGTACGACGTTGAGTCTTCCTAGTTTCCCCGATAAGAAAAGCAACTGTAACTGTTTGTACTGTCTTTTATACTACGCCGTGTTGCTGGAGCAGGTCTCGTTTGACGCTGACCTTACACATCTTCCATGGGTGGCAGGGATACAACATGTTCCCATTTTCACCTAGCGGTCAAAACACAATTCTATAGCTTTAACTCCGCACACTCTGTTTCTACACGGATTGCAGAATGTGGTAGATACAGCTCTCTCCGGCCTCTGTGTAAAATTTATCTCGCTATCAACTGCGGAGTGTATTATACTACACCGTTCCATAGCAACGGTGTCTTTCTCATCGCGACTGTCCACTGGGTATGCTGATGATTACCCGATAATGATTACTGACACCACTTGGCTGAGATGGAGGGAGTCATGGCGGAACACCGGGTATCTAATACTTGTCGTTATGGAGCATGGGATTAAGCGCATAAGGCATCATCTTCATACAGTTGTTTGGTAGCGTTCCTCAATGCTACAGACTGGTCCTATTTGCATATGCTGCGGTGCCCTCCACATGCTTTTATTTTTTTTTTCGCCAATAAGATGACAGCACCTCTTTATTTGCACTACCCCATGCGTGTTGTGAACAGCGCCTTCCGGTGATGGTCAACACAGGAACAGTAATCATGTACATGACTACAAAATGAAGGAACAATGCTTTTCGAAATGGAACACCACAATATCTGCTACCCTGTCATTTGGGAAGATGAGATTAATTGTACAGATCATCACCTTCAAATAGCTGTTGGAAGCGCTCTACAATACCACAAACTCTTCCAGTTTCTGTATGTTACGATGTCTTCCACATTTTTGTAAATGAGAAATATTTCCTCTGTGTTTTATTTCTACGAGCCTTTGTTGTGGTAGTTGTACAGTTTATGCCATGCAATGTTCAGCTTTCTAGGCGAGCCAGAGGATTGAAACGTGTTAATGTCGGTTTAGCAGCAGGTGACACAGATCTGTAGGTCATGGTAGAAAAAACAAAGTGTATCACGGCGTACATTGATTGGGTGTGTTACAACATAAAAAACAATGTATTAAACTGTTTATGAAGGAACAATACAGAAACCCTCTAGTGCGATTGATAGTCCGTTGGGTAGGGTCATCCTACAGTACAGACGATGAAACATTACACCAGTCTGTGGGAACGAGTTTGATGACGACCAAGATGGAGAGGGACTGTCCAAAAAATAGCGCTGGAGTTTTTGTTGTATGGTATCCTTAACAGATAGGTTCGAAAAAGGAGACTTGTTTCGAGATATGAGAGTGGCACGAATATGATTCGCCAGTGGCTGTTATCATTAAAAGACATCTCCGCAAGATACAACAGAAGTATGTGGTAGAATAGATGGACTTGATTCCATATTGCAGACAGCATTTCTACCCGAAAGCTTAACACAGTCAGCGTGTCATGTGTGTGTCTGTAGACTGAAGAGGGCTTATTATGAAGGGTGACGATGACACAGTCGCTACGATCGTGTTTTAAATAACGCAGTTCGTTCGCGAAATGTATGGTGTGGGCTGTAGAATCCCTCTATGGCCAGCTTCAAATGTAGGTTCTCAGTGGTGTTCCCCGAAAGGAACATTGCCTTCCGTCCACGGATTCCCATTTGACCTACCTGCTGAGAGTAATACGACTACTGAAAAAAAAGTACTCGCCATGCAAACTGCCTCACATGATCAATTTAATTACTTGGCCTGTCAAATTGATATCAATGACGTGCCACCTGGTGTGTGGAGGAGATGTCTAGGGCACCACAGAATGATTCTCCACAGGCGTTTCTCTTTTGTTTTTCGTTGCGACGATATCGATTAAAGAAATCCTATCTTCCACCTACACAGTGCGAGACAGGCTGTCACGATTTGTTTCGTAATCGCTAGTATGGTATGGCCTCACACTGGTAAAATAGGACCTGTCATAATGTACAAAACAGCTATGTTCCCTTGAATTATACCTTGTTGTTGTCAAACGCAAAATGAATGTGTTTTTCTTCCAACATGTGAGCCAATGGCATGAAAGATTTGTAATACACATGTTCATGACAGTTCATTTACAGACAGTGAATGCGTGAGACACTCTCAAGTCATGAAATTTGTTCAACAAGCTGAAAGAAATTGCTTAATACAGATTTTTTTTCTTTGGATATTATAGTCTCGCTTTCTTTTTACTACGATAACGGATTCGAGATAACGATAACATCCTGCGGTGTGGTAATTTTCGCAGCAAAATAGTAATTTTTTCCTGATGTTGCACGCTGTGGACATGTCTCTACTGAACATTTGTGATCGGCTGCGGTGCACTTCATTGGACGTCACAAAATAATGAGTTGCGAACTATATCCTGCAGTCGAATGTAAAAACTATACCAATTTTGCTCATAAAACTAAAAGAAAATGAACTTTCCTTGATTATACGAGTATTGATGTCAAATAAAAGTGTTTTCCGTCGCAGAAGGAGAGGTCTATTAGATGTGATGGGGGTCTGCCTAGTTTGTTTCAGGTCGCTGCAGCAGATGCGCTCCCTAAACATTAAAGGTGGCTGTTGCACTGTACTTTAGACGAACAAGTTGCACTTGGGGCAGCCGTCCTTTTATCTCCTATTGTTTAGTTGACTACACACACTATTGTGTTGGTGTAGGAGTTTGCCTTAAGATGTGGTCAGATGGTGGAAAGCCGAGTGTTGCGGACCTGGAGGACCTGGTGGGGCCTGTGGCCTTAGACTGGTCGACAATTGTGCTGCAGAAAAACATCAAAGGGCAGGCAAAGGGGAGCGAGACACTCGGCGGAGCATCTGGCTGTTTGAAGAAGCATGTGTCCTCCCCATAGGTGCATGGATGGTGGCAGGGGGGCAGGGGTGGCGTGAGGGGGTGTGAGAGGGTCTCGGTTTTCAGCAGTTTGTGACTGTACATCGAGGGGAAACCATGTCCAACTACTGCCCCCTCTGCAGGCTTTTGGGATAACGGTTTTCCCCAGTACATGTGTTGTATTATGATCCATTCATTACAAGTGCTGTTTTTTTTGTTTTTTTTTTTTACACGACATTTTCGAAGTGTAACTAGAACTATGACAAACATTTTTTCCATCGGTTGTGATAGCGTGTATTGTCTTCGATTACCTGGTCCATAGGGTGGCTTTTGAGTGGGCGGCTGTAACGAACGATAGATACTGTATGCTTACAGATAATAGACTTTTTAAACTCTTCTCTGTCCAACACCAGAGTCTTTTCAGTTGAACGTATATCCCACCAGAAAGAATAAAGATGGTACCTTTCACCATTACTTTTTTCCCATCACCTTGTAGGTGAAGGGTAAGGTTTGAGTGAGTGTGTCACTAGTTTCGCGTTGTAAGGCGAAATTTTTTCCCAGCATTATAGCACCAGTTGGGTGTCATCGCCAGTTTCTGAGTTGTATTGCGATTGTATGCCCACCTTGGGTAGTGCTATGCGTATGGTTATGTAATAGCCCCAGTCTTTATGATTAATTACGTAATTAGGAACGATCTTTGCTGTAGTTTCTGGCCCAAAATAAATAAAGTACACTAACCTAACCTTCGTCTCCTGCATCTGGACAGTTTCTGTGTGTTGGGGGGCGCATGTGGACTTTCTTGTCAGGCGGACCAGGGCCCGAGTCTCGGAAGGGCACCACCATTTTTAATTTCCCATTATTGCTAAGCACCTCTGGTGGTATAATTCCTTTTTGGGGGGATGCAGTTGGGTTGGGTTGGGTTGGTTGGGGGAAGAGACCAAACAGCAAGGTCATCGGTCTCATCGGATTAGGGAAGGATGCGGAAAGAAGTTGGCCTTGCCCTTTCAAAGGAACCATCCCGGCATTTGCCTGGATCGATTTAGGGAAATCAGGGAAAACCTAAATCAGGATGGCCAGATGCAGGATTGAACCGTCATCCTCCAGAATGCGAGTCCAGTTTGTTAACCACTGCGCCGCCTGTAGTTGGGCTTTCTGTCCAGGAGGACGAGTGGTCGTGTCCCAGAAAGAGAAACGCCAATTTTAATTTCCCGCCATTTCCTGGGTGAGGGTGGAGTGGGACGTCAGCGTAGCCCTGCGAAAAAGAAATTCTCAGGAAAATTCGAAATTCCCACCAAAGTTTGAAATTTCTGCCAATTGGTTAGCTTTGGGAGGGGGATTGTGGGGAGGAGGGGCAGGGTGCGGGGGTGATTAGTTGATCATTTTAATTAATTTGCATAACAGTTTGATATCAAAATTGCGCTGATGCCGCCACTACCATACCACTTGTGAAGTGTTGATAATGGCGTCTTTGTCGCTTTAAGGCATTTTTGACTTACATCAGTTCACGAAAAGGTAACTAATGCTAACGACCAAAACAGCGTGTAATTAAAGCAGACCTGATTTGCATCTTCATAGCGACTCTACTAGCTTCACTGTCATGCGAACTGATGCGAAATCTGAATAGACATAATCTTTCAGACGTAGAAACACGCCTACCAACTTTCGTTTATGTTGCACAACTCTTTCTTGGTGTTGCGATTTTTTTCCGTCAGTTTATAATATCTACATTGAAACATGATTGGCTCAATAAATATTTGACGAATAGAAAACTCTTTGAAACCCTGTAGGTAGCAGGGATAAACTTCAGGACGTCGCAATATGAGTGAAGTGAATGTGGCGCGTACGAGAGACGGGTTTGGCAAGAATTCGGTTACCGTATTGCCGTCTGCATGGTCACTCATGGTTCGCATACCGAATGTTTGTAAAAAAAAAAAAAAAAAAAAAAGAACTTTCAGAGTTTCTCTTCAAAATGCAATATGTCTGACATCTGTACAATGTTTAGTTCTTGTGCAAAAAATAATTGAAAGTGTTCCAGGACTTTATATATACCTTGTATACAATTTGAACAGACGGTGTTATAAGAGTTCAGGGGCGTGAGAGGGAAGCACTGGTTGAGAAGGGAGCTAAACGCGGTTGTAGCCTGTCCTCGGTGTTATTCAATCTGTGCACTGGGCAAGCAGTAAAGGGAATCAAAGAAAAATTTTGAGAAGGAATTAAAGTTCATAGACATGAAATAAAAACTTTTAGGTTTGCCGAAGACATCGTAATTCTGTCAGAGACACCAAAGGACTTGGAAGAGCAGTTTAATGGAATCGACAGTATCTAGGAGATGTAAGATGAACGGCAACAAAAGCAAAAAAATCGTAATGGAATGTAGTCGAATTCAGTGAGGTGATACTTAGGGAATTGGATTAGCAAACGATGAACTAAAAGTTATAGATGAGTTTTGCTGTTTGGATAGTAAAATAACTGATGATGGTCGAAGTAGAGAGGATATAAAATGTGCACTGGCAATATCAGGGAAAATGTTTCTGAAGAAGAGAAATTTGTTAACATCGAATATGTATTTAAGTATTAGGAAGTCTTTTCTGAAGGTATTTGCCTGGAGTGTAGCCTTCTACGGAAGTGAAACGTGGACGATAAACATGTCAGACAAGAAGAGAATAGAAGCTTTTGAAATGTGGTGCTGAAGATTAGATGGGTAGATCATGTAACTAACGAGAAGAGAGTAAACGGAACTGGGGAGAAAAGGAATTTCTGGCACAGATTGACTAAAAGAAGGGATCGGTTGACAGGGCATGTACTGCGACGTCAAGGGAGCACCAATGTACTATTGAAGGGAAGTGTGTGGGGTAAAAATTGTAGAGGGAGGCCAAGAAATGAATACTGTAAGCAGATGGAGAAGGATGTAGGCTGCAGTAGTTATTCGGAGATGAAGAGGCTTGCAGAGGGAGAGTATCGTGGAGAGCTGCATTAAATCAGTCTTCGAACTAAGGCGACAACAACAACAGCAGCAGAAGAATGGAGAACGTTGTGCAAGACGCCGAATGTTCAGTAGAAACGAATGTAAGATATAATGTGCGCCAAGGAAGCATAATAAATCGAGCCTATGATGTATTCAATACGTACACGATTTATCAGAGTAATTCAGTTACACTGAAAAATTGTTGTCTGACAGTCTGTTGTCGAGACGAAAGTACCGTCATTGGACGTTCTTAAGGAAATGCAGAAAGACGTGGGCGGTCGACTGTGAAAAGGCATCTCACTAGCGAAGACTGACGGCGCTCTGCCAGGAGGCACGGGGCGTGGAGGTTGATTGCGCCCCCCCCCCCCCCCCCCCCTCCATCTGGCAGAATATTGCGGTGCAGTGCTGGTCGCTGCATCGGTGGCGACCAGAGGTGGAAAGCGGCATCAGTATCGCCAATCCAGCAGGTGGAAGAGGTGGTGAGCCTGTTTCTGTTTGTTTAGTCCGTCCCTCACGGTTTCCTCTTCCTGGGAAAAAGAAATATCAAAAGGTTGCCCGCAGGGATCCGTAAGCGGCCCTGTACTCTGGGATCTAGTATTCGAACCGGTATTAGGGAAGTTACAGGATAATGGAAAGGTCGTAGGAGTAGTTACTTATGCCGACTACCTGGTGATCCTGGAGCAGGGAAGCTCCTGAAACATCTTGGAAGATAGATGTAACATAGTCTTTCAACAATTACATCGGTGGTGCAAAGGAGTCAAATTGTCTGTTGTCACTGAAAAGACCACCTACATGCTGTTAAAATGGAATCTTTTAAGAGACTCAGCCATGAAATTTAGGCAACAGGTCCATAGAGTCTGTCACGAGATACTAGGCGTATTCTTGGAAGAGCGACAAAATTTTGATGCACATGGTGAAGAAATGAGCAAGAGAAACAGGATCATGATGAACAAAACTATTATTCTCGCTAGTTACGACTATAAGCTACCAATGCCAAGCGTAGGAACGTATCATAACGCTGTCTTAACTGCGATCGTGAGATATTGTACGAGTGCTTAGGCCCACAGACTTTCGCTCCTAACACCAGCAAGGGAATACTTTTCGTTTGGCGGGAGGTTTTGACACTGTTTCCAGATACGGAAGAAAGTGCTGATATATTGGCTGAAGAAAGAGAAACACCGTATGCACAGCCATCGTAACAAAAGTAGATGGCTCAAATGGCTCTAAGCACTATGGGACTTAACATCTAATGTCATCAGTCCCCTAGACTTAGAACTACTTAAACCTAACTAAGGACATCACACACATCCATGCCCGAGGCAGGATTCGAACCTGCGACCGTAGCAGCAGCGCGGTTCCGGACTGAAGAGCCTAGTACCGCTCGGCCACAGCGGCCGACAACAACACCAGAGAAAAAGGCAGCCGTGGGCCGTGTCTCGCCCCCAAGGAACCAAGTATCTTTGACTGCTAGCATTAATGGACGATGACTTTATAATAAGTCACAAAAATAACTTTTGACGTGAATTTAACTTACTTGCAAGAGAATAAAATTAATTTTGACAGAACTTGCTGAAATATTATCGTCTTTATTCATTGGTTATTCAATAAAAGTTTAAGAGAGAAGGATGCTACGACTATATTCAGTCTCACTGCGAACCCTGTTTTATGACGAGTTTTAAAGACAGTAAGTTGTGACGTCTTCTCGCAAAGAAAATTAGCAATTATCAAGCCATGACGCGCTGAGATCAGAAAGAAACCAATATTAACGACGACTAACCATTACCAACTAGTCAAGAAATATCAGGATTACGAGAGCCGCCGCAAATGGCGCAAACCAATGCGAGGTCCGAACAAAGGACAACAATTGGAGATAACAATTAGTAGATTAACAAATAAGAGAACAGTTAGGTAATTATCGTCAACGGAGACTTAATTGTGTTATCGATTATTGTGCAAGTGTGATTAATTGAACTGTGTAGTGTTATAATTGTGATTGTTACTAATCTGTGATTTTCTGTTGAATGCATCTTTCTTATTGTTTGGGACTTATCGAGAGAGAAATTTATATCACTGAGGCCTAGTCTGGCCATTGATGCACATTACTGGAACTACTCAAGTCTGCAAAAAGGTAAACAGGTTAATATTTGCGATCTTACCTTTTGATTACGCTTTAATCTTGATGAGTGATGGTGCAACAGTTTATATTAGTTCCCACGTAAGGGAACTATGGCACCTGACAGGTTGGTCGATCTAGAATTACAGGAAAATTTAACCGATTTAGACGACTCAGAGGTACAAAATATTCCAAAGCCAGTAAACAGCACGTTTGAAAGTCTTGAGTCATCGAACCTAGGTGCCTTTGAATCAGTTACCGAGCACAGCCAAGCATGTCCTGAATAGGTTTTGCATCAAAGTGCTGATTAAACAGTATAATCTATAGTAGACCCGGAGGAGGTACCCAGTTGGAGAATGACTTCTGACCCATTTACTGCTCTTTGAATGAGATTAGATGAACGAGATAAGGAAAGACGAAAGGGATAAGCGATTAATTGCTGAGCTTGAGGAAAAGGAAAAACAACGAGACAGAAGTTACCAGGAAGGGATAAGCGACGGGAGGAAGAGGGGAAAAAATGAGGTAGAAAATTAGCAGAGAGGGGTAGAAAGATTTTCGACGATTTGGAACAAATCCAAACGAAATAGCCCGAAGTTAATCGTAAATGTGAGAGTTTTCCTGAGCTGGTCTCTCAATTAAAGTTAGTAAGTTTTCACCGAAAGCAGTCCAAGATCGAAAATACTGCAGAATAAATTACACAAAAGATCGAAAACTTGGAAGTACACAATAAAAAAACCATAAAGGAATATTTGGTTAAACAATCTAAGAAGTGGGAAGAGACTGTGTCCGAATGGATGTAAGCCAAAAATACCGAAATTAATGGTAAGGTCACTTCCGCACTTCCGAAATAGCAGCAGCTATTCAAACAGCAAATAAAGATTCAAATACCAGTACACAGGAAATGATTGAAGAAATGAAGGCTGAGTTCAAGCAAATAGAAGGTAAGGTCATACCTGAACTCCCGAAATGGCAGGATGAAATTAGTCGTAATTTTACCGCGCACGAAAACAATGTTCCTGTTGGAACCAACAAAGAACAGAGTGAGTTTCAAAATAGATACATTTATCTGAAAATGTAATGACCATCCGAGAAGTACCTGTCCGTCTTTATCATTACCCTAAATTTGAACAAACTATAATAAAAAACCTGCAATTATAGACATACTCTTCGGAAAAAGTTGATCCGCACCAAATAGTGTTCATGAAAATTTTAGGAATATTTTTCCACGCTCCAGCAATGAGTGATATAAAATCGAGTTCATTCTCTCTCACATAATCGGCGATTCCACGTTGTCGGCCAACGAAGTCGTGGAATCGTGCAGTATGTATTTCGAATGTAGGTTTATCGTCAAATTTCGGACCCATAGCAAAAAAGAAAAACTGAGGACGGAGGTATACAGTCTCGACTATTACAATGCGAAGCAAGCTAGCCTGCGAACATATTTTGGGGGCTACATAAATAAGATCCGTTATTTGGATGAACCGATTTCACCCCGAAAAGTACTCGGAATTTTGAGAGCTAAATTATCCATAAATATAAGGGAGAAACCTATCTATGTTCTTGATTCTGATCTCGAACACTTCTTATCAATCGTAGATTCCCTTGATCTGATTTAAGAGGAGCTGAAACAACTAAATGGAAACGGGTATAACTAAAACCATAATGGAACTTCTAAAGATAACCACCATAATACAATAGTCATAATAACAGCAATAATGGTTTCCATTTCGATAGGTCTAATCAGAATAACAAGAGAAATAGAAATGGTCGGGGTAATGGTAGTGAAAACGGGAATGGAAATTTTACATATAATTCCGGTCCGCCCATAAATTTCAATCATAATTTCCGTCCGTATGATCACCAAAACCAACATCAATATGCATAGAACAACAATTCGAGAAAAGAGCGTATAATGAAAATTATAGCGCCGGTAATTATAATAATGACAACCGAAATATGAATCCTCAGTGGCATAATAATAATTATAATAATCCAGCTTCTTGGTAGCCTTCTGATGCTGCTGCTGCTGCTGTTGCAACTGAACACCGTCTGTAACTGCTACATCAAATGAACAATAATGTAAACAGAATCCTACACCTATACCAGATTCGTCAAGATCTTGGATACAGAATAATTATAGCATGAGAATAGTTGATGTTACGGAAGGTTCCTGTAACTAAGCAGGAAAACTGAATACGACAAATTTTTGCCTCCTGAGGCTGGTCGCAGAAGAGGAGGGAGGCAAATGTGGAAACAGTATTCTAATGGTAAGATACAATGATGTCGATAAAATCCAGGACGAATCAAATAAAGAATATCTGGAATGTAAATCAGGTAAGGACAAAATGATACAAGTCATGGTTCAGGCATCAATTAATGCCATACCTTCTGATATAAGTATAGATACTGTGGCTACTGCTTCCGTTATGAGTTTATACAAACAAATCAGTGTTAAGAGCGAGATTCTGGTTTTTCCCATTCAGAAGAATAATGTTGCTGGAGCTTCTGGGGGCAGTCACAGACTGTAAAATTTCAAGTACAGGTCGACGTTATGATCCAGAAGGAAGTATTAAAAAGCGCTTTCTTGGTATTAGATAAACTGTCGGTCTCATGTATTTGGGGATGGAATTTCCTGTATGAGATGAAAACCATAATGGACCTCGAGGCAGGAATATTAGTATTAGAAAGTAACAGTAACAATGTACAACTGGACCTAGCGAAACTGCCAGGACTTCATAGTAAGTATTGGCAGCTAATTAACAACAGATGTGTTAGTCCGATGGTACTGCACATAGGAACTGAAAATAGTTTGTATGATTCAAACCAAAGCAAGGAAGTAGAGATAATAGACCTCATCAAAATTAAAGTAGCTATAACCATTTATCTGAAGGGTGGGCAACAAAGAGAACTGTGTCATGTGTTAAAAAATATGTTGAAGTATTTTATGAAAAGCCATGCATTATTGAGGATTATGTGTATCTTGTGGAGATGTACCCTCATAAAACATTTTGTTCATCATCTTATTCAGTCCCTTGGTCAAAGGAAGAAGCAGTGACTAAAGAAATTCTTAAGATGTTTGACTGGCATATAACTGAACCCTCGAATTCTGCCTGTAGTGATCAGTTGCTTGTGGTGCCCAAGAACGGCAGAAGTATCCACTTAGTTCTGTATGTGCGGCACATTAATAGAGTTCTTGTACCTGTCCATATGCAAAAATTCTATGGAGTGAAATATTTAATCTCTATTGATTTAAGATAATGATACTGGCAAATTAAGTTAGACAAAGAATCCAGGAAGTGCACAGCCTTTATCTTCTCTGGCCGAAGTTATCAGTTTCAAGCGATGCAATTTGGATCGAATGTGAGTGAAGGCGTTTTCATAGCAGCGCTGGATTCAGTATTAGAATGAGAGCTGCTTGACAATATCATTTTACACGTATAAAATTTGCTAATAGATACAGACAAGTGGGAAGAGCATATTAAATTATTAGAAAGAGCATTTGAAAATTTTGCAGAGTATGGCGTTACTGAAGCTCTGATGAAATCCAAGTTTGGCAAAAATCAGAGCAAGGTTTTGGGTTATATTATCACCCCAGTAGGAATAAAAGCAGATCCAAGACAGTTAGAGGCTATTAGAAATTTTCCACATCCAAACCAATAAAAAGAGTTATTATCATTTCTTGGTCTTGCCTCATTCTTCTGAATCACTTACTGAATAATGGTCACCTATTTAGTCTGTTGAGAAAGAATAAGTAGTGGTATTGTCTCCCCACGGTGCACAAGTATACGAGAAAGTAAAAATTGGTTTAGAAGAGTCAGATACTTTGCACCATCTAACATGAACAAGGATTTTTGTTTAGCTGCTGATGCATCACTGATGGGGTTAGGTGCTTGTCTCTTCCATTTAGTATAGGTAGACAACCAGCAAGAAATTAGAATTACAGGTTTTACAACCTGGACTTTGATCAACTGTGGAAGAGGTTACAATGTAACTGAGTTAGAAGTACTAGCCTTAAAATGGGGTTTGAAGAAATTTTGTTATTTTGTATGTGAGAAAAGAAATAGAGCATTGCAATCACCAGCCAATAAGTTTCTTGTTATCTTGCAAATTGTTACATGTCAGGTTTGCCCAATGAGCATTCGTTTTACAAAATTATGATGTAGAATTAATCTATGTCAAAGGAAAAGACAATGTAGTAGCAGACGCCCTTTTGTAACTACCTCAGTCTTTGACGAAATTGCACGAAATAGATGAAGTCTTCCAACTTTAAGGTCTTAATAGTAAAGAATTCCCCGTTTCGGCAACAATGTATGAATATGTGCATAAACAAGGCAAATTTGCAAGACGCTGATTCTAAGTGGAGTAAAATTAAGCAGGCATTACTTGAGGACAGTGATCAATCTGTTGCTACAAAATATAAATTATATTGTCGTATATTGTTTTATAAGAGTGCTGATGAGGTAAAAGCTTGGAAAGCGTCCATTCCATCACAGTCTCTTTTGAGCTTTATTTGACTACCCATTATGTGTGGGGACATTTTGGATCTGATAAATGCATAGCTATAATGCTTGGGCATTGTTATTAACCCAATCTAGCAAACAAAAGCAGCTAAGAACTTGTGTAGTACGTCAAAAGGCTAAACCAATGAACAGATGTGGTAGGATGCAATTACATCCTTTAATTTCTATGAAACATTTACAATTAGTATGTTGTGATGTGACTGGTTCCATACCATCTGCTAGAGATGGTGTTAAGTGTATAGTAGTATGATATGATTTGTTTTCTTATCATGTTAAATTATATCCTATAAGAGTATCGACAGCTACATCTGTCGATAAAAGAATCATGCAAGATTATATTCCATGGATAGAAAGTCCAGACGGTATCTTGTCAGATGACGCATCTTGCTTCATAGGTTATAATTTCAAATTATTTATGAGAGAACATAGTATTAAGGGTATTTTAACATCCCGCTTTAATCTGGAAGCCAGTCCTATTCAACGAGTATGTAGAGAATTTAATAGATTTATAAGATCATATGCTCCAAAACAGCAGTCAGAATGGATTGACTATGTAACTGTATAATTTACCTCAGCCGTCTACGAAACACCTAAGTAGAAAAGTATGAATGGATAGATCTAATACCTGAAGTACTAGACTTAGCCGACAAAAAAGACGAACAGGTACGCCGAGTTTTATAAGAACTGTGACGTAATGCTCCAAAGAGAAACTTCCAGTTTGATGAAAGACTAGGACAAATAACACAGTACAAAATTGGTGACAACATTCTCCTCAGAACGCATCCTAAAGCGTCTTTATTGAAAAAAAAAAAAAAAAAAAAAAAACAGAGCAAGAAGTCCTAAGCACTTTATTCCGGACTATACGTTATTGTAGATATCGCTCATGAAGGGAGCTACTTACTTTGTTATCCAGAAAGATAAAAGGTTTATATCCTCACAAGGATATCAAAAATACCATGAATAAATTGTTTATTTTCTTATGTTACAGATGTTGTGATTTTCAAAGAAGTAATTTTTTGAGTACCATGTTTCTTTTGTCATTTGTTTCCTAAAGGGAGGCATTTGTTTTCTAAACAAAATTTTTTTCCATGTGTTAGTCTGAAGTTAAGTGAAGTTCCCATAAAGTTTGAGCCATCAGCTCGTATTCAAGGTTTTGCTGTTGATGAACTGTTCTCTTGCAGCACGAATATTTATCTTGTTACTTAAGTAAAACTAAAAGGTATGTTCTTGATCATGTCATTAAAAACTATGCTGTTTTAAAGAGCCATCAGCTACTTTTCAACTAATAATGAATTTGTTTCAATGAGCTATTAGCTCGTCTTACAAAGAGATAAGGACTTTAAAAACGACTTCTCTTAAAAGAGCTTTAAACTCAACAGAAACCTAGTGGTGATATCGTGCTCTTATTGAAGCTAGTTAAGATCTTTGTTTCTTATTCAGATCGAGACTAGTAGCTTTAATCACTGTATGCGCTGATAAAGGCTAAACAGAAAAACCAGCGTCTGCTAAGCTCTCGACGAACGATTCAAACTGTCATACTGTCATTACTCATGTGTACTTAATCATTTATAGTCAGATTCTTCTTACGTCAAGTGTAAAGCGATTACTTGTGACGACATCTAGAAACAAAACTGCTAAAAGACTCGTTGATACGCTGCGCAACATTACTTGTGAAAAGGACTGTACTGACAGACGTTACAACAACGCGTAGTATTCGGCCAGTGATAGTGCACGAGGAACGCAAAAACAAATCTCGGTGACACAAGTCTAGAGATTATATTCACAGTAATCACGACAAACGTACGGGACTTGTGTATTCAAAATTAATAAAGAGGTGAACGGACTGCATCTACATGTTATTTCGACGTGATAAATGTTGCGAGGAGGAACAAGTGCGCATTTGTAATAACAGAGATTAATCCATGACTTTACGTTTTTCCAAATGCTGTGAATGCTGATAATTGTCTTATGCTATGTTCGAATGCTGCATTATGACATACTGGAGTACGGTCAGCTGCCCACCACAGGCTGCCGATTATACACTATTGGCCATTAAAATTGCTACACCACCAAGATGACGTGCTACAGACGCGAAATTTAACCGACAGGAAGAAAATGCTATGATATGCAAATGAATAGCTTTCCAGAGCATTCACACAACGTTGGCGCCGGTGGCGACACCTACAACGTGCTGACATGAGGAAACTTTCCAACCGATTTCTCATAGCAGTTGACCGGCGTTGCCTGGTGAAACGTTGTTGTGATGCCTCGTGTAAGGAGGAGAAATGCGTACCATCCCGTTTCCGACTTTGATAAAGGACGGATTGCAGCCTATCGCGATTGCGGTTTATCGTATCGCAACATTGCTGCTCGCGTTGGTCGAGATCCAATGACTGTTAGCAGAATGTGGAATTGGTGGGTTCAGGAGGGTAATACGGAACGCCGTGCTGGATCCCAACGGCCTCGCATCACTAGCAGTCGAGATGACAGGCATCTTATCCACGTGGCTGTAACGGATCGTGCAGCCACGTCTCGATCCCTGAGTCAACAGATGGGGACGTTTGCAAGACAACAACCATCTGCACGAACAGTTCGACGACGTTTGCAGCAGCACGGACTATGAGCTCGGATACCATGGCTGCGGTTACCCTTGACGCTGCATCACAGACAGGAGCACCTGCGATGGTGTACTCAACGACGAACCTGGCTGCACGAATGGCAAAACGTAATTTTTTCGGATGAATCCAGGTTCTGTTTACAGCATCATGATGGTCGCATCCGTGTTTGGCGACATCGCGGTGAACGCACATTGGAAGCGTGTATTCGTCATCGCCATACTGGCGTATCACCCGGCGTGATGGTATGGGGTGCCATTGGTTACACGCCTCGGTCACCTCTTGTTCGCATTGACGGCACTTTGAATAGCCGACGTTTCATTTCAGATGTGTTACGACCCATGGCTTTACCCTTCATTCGATCCCAGCGAAACCCTACATTTCAGCAGGATAATGCACGAGAGCATGTTGCAGATCCTTGTGGGGCCTTTCTGGATACTGAAAATGTTCGACTGCTGCCCTTGCCAGTACATTCTCCAGATCTCTCACCAAAAGAAAACGTCTGGTCAATGGTGGCCGAGCAACTGGCTCGTCACAATACACCAGTCACTACTCTTGATGAACTATGGTATCGTGTTAAAGCTGCATGGGCAGCTGTACCTGTACACGGCATCCAAGCTCTGTATGACTCAATGCCCAGGCGTATAAAGGCCGTTATTACGGCCAGAGGTGGTTGTTCTGGGTATTGATTTCTCAGGATCTATGCACCCAAATTGCGTGAAAATGTAATCACGTGTCAGTTCTAGTATAATATGTTTGTCCAATGAATACCCGTTTATCATCTGCACTTCTTCTTGGTGTAGCAATTATAATGGACAATAGTGTACAACCGGTCTGAGCAGCAGAAGCCATCGAGAAAATGATCGCACTGGGTTCGACTGTTAAACATCTAGCCACAGACCTAGCGGGTCGGCACACCTGTACACTCAATGATCTTCGAGAAAATGACCCCACTGGGCTCGGTTCTTAAACCGCCAGCCACAGATCTAGTGGGCTGACATCAGTACACTCAAAGTTTCTGAGATCTTCCGCCTGGCTTCTGAAAGAAGGCAGCAACTGAGTTGCTGACTGTTGTCCAACGAGCACGTATGCCCGTAATAGCTATTACGAGACCAGTTAAAGGCATTGCTATATTTGTAACACGAAGGTTACTGTACTGGAGCGCTTTTGGCATGAAGATGACGTAGTGTAACGTCGAAAGTGGTTGCCTAGAAATAAACCTATATAACGATGATTGGTATTGTTTTTATTGAACTCGAAGTAATTGTTCACCTCCAGAGTTTACATACTGCTTGGACATAAAATATACCTTGAATAAAGGAAACAGAAGCTTCTTCTACCTGTTTGACAGGTCTAGTCTTAGGCAATGTGATCCAGTAGATCAGCCACATATCCCCAAAACACAAAAAGGCATCTATTGGAATGTGCACCACAACAGGCAAGTCCAGAACAATCTTTGGGCAAGTTGCTTACGTCTATTTTTGTGCCAGTGCACTGCAAATAAATTATTGTAACACTACTGGCTATTGTTAAATTAGTGCTAAGTCGATAACGTTATTCCTGTGAAAGGATTTTGTTTTGTGACCCTGACGGTGTGTAATGGTAAGGTATCAGACTAATATTGTTTCCCTAAGGACTTCTTTTGAAAGGAAGAAGTAGCAAGATAAATGGGAATCGAAATGAGGTTCTATTAGTAATCAAGTAAACTGTAATCACGCAAAAGGAAACGGTCGGCAGCCTAATTAGATTAGGCCGTATCCTGTACTGGCATGGTTCATAAAGAAAGTTAACTATTAGCGTTAACTTTACTTGACACTGAACTTGTGTTTTGTTGATAAAATACGAGGTCGTAGCACAGTTTAACAACAGGCAACAACTGACAAATTTCTGTACATTACAGTAGGAAGATAATGATAATTATAGATAAATGACTACTAATGGCGGAGCACTACTTGTAAGATACTTGGACAAGAGATTCTTTCGTCAGGATAAGTATAGGAAATTACTACTATTGAAATAGTTATGAAGTATTTCTATGTTTTGTTCTGCATTCTCAAGGAATATTCACTTCCTTATGTTATTTAATTCAAGTGAAACATGTGGTACCTGGATCTAATACAGTTTGAATATTTGTAGCCAGTTTCTTCTTCTTGGTTGCTGTTATTGTAATACGACATTAAAATGTGTCTCAGCTATTAGCATGGTGACCCAGACTCTAATCTATCGGTAGTCTCAGATCGAGGCTGAACACTTTAGTGACAGCAAGAAATTGTAAGCACTGTTAACTGCATAACAAATGAAATTTTAAACACATATTTCAATTAAAAAATCGTTGAACTGAATACTTTAAATATTCTCTTAGTGATTGTACTTCGATGAAAATTTAACTGACCACTTATTTCAATAAAAAAATCGTTGAACTGAATACTTTAAATCTTCTCTTAGTGATTGTACTTCGATGAAAATTTAACTGACCATTTATGAAAACTACCTGGAGTATTTCAAAACTTATGCCTTCTAAATAATTATGTACTTTATAGCTCCACAAAGTTTATTAACCTCTTTTAAAAAAGATAATTGCTTTCCAGTTCTGTAAAACAGGGTGCTCGGATTTATCGTAGCACCTGGGATAAGGCTCTGTCTAGGAAAACGGCTAAGAATGAGATGAAGATGGTGACAATGTCGATATTGTGTGTTATAAAAAAAAAAGCGCCAAAAGCATTCATGGCTCTTCCTGTATAACAGGCTCTGAAAATTCTGTTCTTAGTGTCGGATTTTCGTAGTAAGGAGTTAACCAAAGTATGCCATGAACAACAAGCTGAATTACTTCGGCATCCGATGCTATATTATAAAATCTCGCAGTTCTTCTAGTCTCTTTCATATCACAAGATGCGCGCCCTTTCCCTGCTAGCCACTTGTGACTCAAGCAACAAAGGAGCTTTGCAGCTGGACCGCCGGATCCATCTTTTCTGTTCCAGCCTAGCTATTTCCGTTGCGGAGGGACTTCCCTTCAAGTTTTAAATGATCACAAACCTACTTTCCCTGAGCATGAACCAGTAATACAATTAAAGTTTTAACTTTTACATTCTTTTACAGCACAATACTTTTGAAATTGCTTCAATAGGTTAATTACAATTACATAAATTATCATTAATAAAGAATAAAACATTTACATCGATGTTACGTGAAAGAGCATGGTTATACAGCAGTCACATTAAGTAAAAGCAGACGAAGAAATTAACCAAGAGCATTAAAGGTAATATCGATAATAGTGTTACAGTATTACATAACGAAAAAGAAATCTCAGCACATGGAGCATAGAAAAATAAATACTGACGGCAGACATCGCAGTAGATCACGAAATCACATTAAACTAAGTGAAAAGAGAACACAGAAGAAATAGTGGTACAAATAAGTTACAGTCCCATACCACCATACGCTTTTTGCAGTGGTGTTTTCAGGAAATTTGCAAAGGTTTGTCTAGTATATTTCCTCCGCGTTTGTTTCTTACCGTGTTCATTCCACAAATATTCCAAGAAATCCAATATATCAGGCGTTTTAGGAAGAATTTGGAGTGAATTGTGTGTCCCATAATCCAGGTCGTAGTACTTTTCTTCGTTTTGGGGTTGGGGCTCCATTGTGGTATGATGGCGTCTGACGATATGTTTATAAAACGTAGCATTCTCTTGCGGTGTCCCAGATGAGGCGAAATTTACGGTACACAAAACTGTGTTCGACCGTGTCCTCTTCCACACACATGTAAGAGTTACTTGAACGGAGCAGGTGCATTGAATAGAGTTAAGAGTTTGTCGGAATAATGTGATTTGAGACATTGTACAACGTAGCGCGCACGCTCTCAGACTTGATTTTTCCACACAGTTTTCCACTTGTGGCAGTCACAACTCCCATTTATTCCTGACTGGAGATCTACAGGTGCGGTAGTGAAGACACTGACTTTGTTCCCTCGCAGGTAGATAGTGTAGAAGTAAAACCGGCGCACGAAGTTCAGCGTAATGGGAATGCTGTTGATTTGGACTGGGGAATCCAGTGATTGTGCCCGTAATTTATGAAATAATGTTGCTGCCGGACTGTAAGAACCTTTTTCAAACACTGTTTTGGTACGTTTGATGAAAAGTGCTACGCATTTGGCGTGTAAGTCTTTTAAACCCAGTCCGCTACTTTTGAGACAAAGAGTGCAAGTTTGTGTGCAGACCTTGAAGATGTTCTGCCTCCATAGCATCCAATATATGGCCTGTTTCATTGCACGCTCTGTTTGTTTGGGCACTGTCAGAATTTGAGCCAAATACCAGGTCATAATTAGTACGTACGTGTTTCAAGACTCTGACCGAGTGTATTTTGATTACTTGTCTGATTTAGCCTAAAACACGATGTAAATAAATCGGGTGGCAAATTTAGGACGTCGGGAACTAAGAGATGAAGTGCAACGACTGTCATAAACAGTATAAAGGGTGGTCCATTGATCGTGACCGGGTCAAATATCTCTTGAAATAAGCATCAAACGAAAAAACTATAAAGAACGAAACTCGTCTAGCTTGAAGGGGGAAACCAGATGGCGCTATGGTTGGCCAGCTAGATGGCGCTGTCATAGATCAAACGGATATCAACTACGCTTTTTAAAATAGGAACCCCCATTTTTATTACATATTCGTGTAGTACGTAAATAAATATAAATGCTTTAGTTGGATCACTTTTTTTGCTTTGTGATAGATGGCGCTGTAATAAACATATGGCTACAATTTTAGACGAACATTTGGAACAGGTAAATTAAAATACAGAACTTAGGTACGTTTGAACATTTTATTTCGGTAGTCTCAATGTGATACATGTACCTTTGTGAACTTATCATTTCTGAGAACGCATGCTGTTACAGAGTGAATACCACATTAATGAAATAAATGCTCAAAATGATGTCCGTCAACCTCAATGCATTTGGCAACAGGTGTAACGACATTCCTCTCAACAGAAAGTATTTCGCCTTCCGTAATGTTCTCACATACATTGACAATGCGCTGACGCATGTTGTCAGGCGTTGTCGGTGGACCACGATAGCAAATATCCTTCAACTTTCCCCCCAGAAAGAAATCCGGGGATGTCAGATCCGGTGAACGTGCGGGCCATGGTATGGTGCTTCGACTACCAATCCCCCTGTCATGAAATATGCTATTCAATACCGCTTCAACCGGACGCGAGCTATGTGCCGGACATCCATCATGTTGGAAGTACATCGCCATTCTGTCATGCAGTGGAACATCTTGTAGTAACATCGGTAGAACATTACGTAGGAAATCAGCATACATTGCACCATTTAGATTGCCATCGATAAAATGGGGGCCAATTATCCTTACTCCCATAATGCCACACCATACATTAACCCGCCAAGGTCGCTGATGTTCCACTTGTCGCAGCCATCGTGGATTTTCCGTTGCCCAGTAGTGCATATTATGCCGGTTTACGTTACCACTGTTGGTGAATGAGGCTTCGTCGCCAAACAGAACGAGTGCAAAAAATCTGTCATCGTTCAGTAATTTCTCTTGTGCCCAGTGGCAGAACTGTACACGACGTTCAAAGTCGTCGCCATGCAATTCCTGGTGCATAGAAATATGGTACGGGTGCAATCGATGTTGATGTAGCATTCTCAACACCGACGTTTTTGAGATTCCCGATTCTCGCGCAATTTGTCTGCTACCGATGTGCGGATTTGCCGCGACAGCAGCTAAAACACCTACTAGAGCATCATCATTTGTTGCAGGTCGTGGTTGACGTTTCATATGTGGCTGAACACTTCCTGTTTCCTTAAATAACGTAACTATCCGGCGAACGGTCCGGACGCTTGGAAGATGTCGTCCAGGATACCCAGCAGCAAACATAGCACACGCCGGTTGGGCATTTTGATCACAATAACCATACATCAACACGGTATCGATCTTTTCCGCAATTGGTAAACGGTCCATTTAAACACGGGTAATGTATCACGAAGCAAATACCGTCCGCACTGGTGGAATGTTACGTGATACCACGTACTTATACGTTTGTGACTATTACAGCGCCATCTACCACAAAGCAAAGAAAGTGGTCCAACTAAAACATTTATACTTCTTTACGTACTACACGAATATGTAATAAAAATGCGGGTTCCTATTTAAAAAATGCAGTTGATATCCGTTTGACCTATGGCAGCGCCATCTAGCTGGCCAAAACCATAGCGCCATCTGGTTTCCCCCTTCAAGCTAGACGAGTTTTGTTCTTTGTAGTTTTTTCGTTTGGTGCTTATTTCGAGAGTTATTTGGCCCAGCCATTATCAATGGACCACCCTGTATGGCTCAGACTGGTAGAAATTCCGAGACCAAAGAGACCATTTGGCGATCTAAATGAAACTAAACACTCAATAGGACCAATAGAAACGCAACCGGCCGGCCGGGGTGGCCGAGCGGTTCTAGGCGCTTCAGTCTGGAACCGCGCGACCGCTACCGTCGCAGATTCGAATCCTGCCTCGGGCATGGATGTGTGTGTCGTCCTTAGGTTAGTTAGGTTTAAGTAGTTCTAAGTTCTAGGCGACCGATGACTTCAGAAGTTAAGTCCCATAGCGCTCAGAGCCTTTTTTTTTTTTTTCTGCGCGGTGTTGCTGTAACGAAGGGGGTCAGCTGTTGCTGACTGGGCTTTCTACGCGCGTCATTAAAATTACCGTCGTACCCGAATTACTGAAGTCGCACTGTATATGAAGTACTTTATCCGGTTCTTCTTTATCCGGTTCTGTCCGTAGAAACACAGGCACTGCAATATCGTATGGAGTAAATTAAGTTACGTACTTAATTTTTATTCGGAGTCAACTGTCTGCGCTCCTCGTACACACTGAAATCTCTACGCCACAGCGTCATGGCATGCTGCTAGAACAGCCGAAACAAAATGGCGCAGCCTAATGATAATGTAATTCGTTTTCTGCATTTTGAAGGCGAACAACACTACAACAAACGCAGTGTTCAGATCGTTTGATGATGGCTTGGTAATAATTCTAAACCAGTAACGATACTACTTGGGTGGAACTAGGACAAAATAAATCTCTATGTATTTATAAAAAGCATTGTGTGTACGTACGAATGTATGTTCCATTTCTCCAAATCCACTGGATAGACTTCAGCCAGATGTGGTACACATAGCACTTATTATGCAGAAAGAATCACTGTAGGGCTAAGCATCGCCTACCTTTCAGGATGAGAGTGAAAAGGAGGTGACACTGAAGCATAACTTACAAAAGTCTGGAGCAATTTCAACCAACCTTTTTGTATAGACAAGTTATTTGGATAAAAATACTGTGGGAGCTGTACAATCCTGACACCTCTAAGGATGAGGATGGGGGTGGGGCTGAGTCACCCTAAAGATATTCGTCAGTGGTCGACATTAGTATCGAATCATTAGTTTTTGGGGGTCGGTAGACTGATTAGTGACGGTCCAGATGACATTTCAGCCACAGGGGTAGTGGTGGCGGTTTTGTAGAAACAGTAGCATATCTTCATATCTCTTTAAAGCTTCAACCAAGTGTGACACACAAATCATTGCCCGTATGAATAAAAATTACTGTGACAGTAACACAGCAAAGAGTCCCTATGGCCGTATTAACAGTACGAAGAATTGGAATGAGATCACAGATGTGGACCTGTGTCAGTAGTAATAAATGTGATGCAAAGCAGTTAAAGACTGCTTATGCTTTTTAGCTCTCCTGTTTCGTGCTTTCCTGTGGCGTGATCACAGAGGGTTGTAAAATTGATACATGAGTGAATAAAACACCAAAGGGTCCCTCTAAGACCTCTCTGTGTGGCAGAACCCTCGGGGGCCCCCTCTCATATTTACTGAGAATTTTAAAAATGTGCCTTTACATAGAAGATCTGCAAAGTACTCCTAGATGGCTGCAGGCTCGCAAATGGCATCGGAGTGGTGTCAAGTGGCTGCTTGCCTACAGGTGCCTAGAACTGCTTCACAGGTGTTCTCTGTAAAGGTATATTCTTAAATTCTCAATAAATGTGAGCGGGTGCCCTTGAGGGTGTTGCCGATCAGGGGGTTCTTGGAGAGACCCCCTTGCATTGTATTCATGAAAGTGTCAATGCTGCACCCCTCCATGATCACGTCATAGAAGTGTGCGAAACAGGAGGGCTGAAAAAGCATAAGCACCCATTGATGCTTCGGATCACGTTGAAATTTCGTCGAATGACTCTGAAAGGTCCCTGGAGGGTTCCATCCTGTACACCAGAACAAAAACTGGAGTCGCGCTGCACTCCAAAGGAGTACAATTAGGTTTAATGGAACTGGTGGTCTGCGATGTCCTTAGAGAAGGGTTGAAGCATCCGAGGGTATGAGAAGAGTCAAAGGTTGTCAAGAACGTGTTCCTGTTGTTCATCATCATTGACTCGCAAGTTGCCGAAGTGGCGTGAAGTAAAAAGAACTTGCAATACGGCGGCCGAACTTCCCCGCATGGGGCCTCCCGGCCAACAGTGCCATACGATCATTTCATTTCATCTAACTACGAACTGTCGTTTTTGATATCAAAATGTATGGGAATAATTGAGTCATTTATGCAACCCCTGGAATGTTTTCCTCGGCCATAAGAAAACAGCATGATTTCAGTGATGGGCATTGCGCTGTTCTAACAAGAATCGCAGAGACATGAAAAGAAGGATGAAATCTGGGTAAGAGTGGTTGTGATGACCTTCCCATCAAGTAACAGTCTACGGTGGCGTTGGGGAGTAGTGTGGTTAAATTTGGTGCTACTGTGACATCTTACACCTAGCATGAACTTTTGGCATTGGCCTTTTTTCCTCATGTGCCGACAACTTGATGTTTGAAGCATCGTCGAGTCATGATCGCAGATTGATTATTTCGAGGTGATAATTAAAATTTTATGTCTAATTATTGTATGCTCTGGATACATTGTGCTAAGGTAAGCAGAGGGCTTGGAACATATCGCACGAAACCCTTGAACTGAACCACAAGGTTCTTATGTGGGCTACTGACTATATGTTCAAATTTGTGCAGTGCTGTATTTGGAAGGTATTGTACGTATTAACCGTGATCGTTATGAATATTTATTTAAAATCGTCTAGATCATTTATTAACATTTCCTTATAAGTACAACGTTTCAGCTACCGCCGTCATCAGATATAAAAAAATCTTATAACTTATAAAAGAAGATCCTGTGTCTGTACTAAATTATATGCCCATTTGGGGCGTCATCTTGTTGACTGGGGGTCGGTTTTAATAATGATAAAGAAGAAACTTCTTTTGTAAGTTTTAAGCTTTTTGATATGTAATGGTGGCGTTAGCCGAAACGTCGTAATAATAAATAAATTTTAATAAGTGATCTAGACTATTTTGTTCACAAAAAATAATGTACACAATTGATGGAGTAGATGAAGGTGTCACCGCAGAAGGAAAGCTCACTGCTAGAACTAAAGGTATCTACCTGAGAGTCCATTCAAATTTAACTACTCCATTTTTCTATATGGTTTTCCGACTACTGCAATTGCTGTCTGTGTCAACTACAACGAGTGACGTTCTTACCCGTTGTCTTTGTCTGGTAACAAACTGGACTGCAAATTACTGTTGACATCCAGCAGTTTACTTGCGAACTCTGACTGGCATTGGCTGAGATTGTTGGTGCTCGTTTGTTTCCTGTCACCGACGGAGCAGTTCCCTACAAGGTCCATTCGCTCGATGGTTTGGAATCTGGAAGCTCAGTAAACCAGCTGTTTTAAGGTCTGCCCTTATTCGTCATCGAAGTACAGACGAGGAGATTCAAGGAAGTGATTCAAACTCAGTGGAATAAAATAGTATGTACACTTCAGTAGGATAACATATGGACACCACAGTAGTCGAATATAAAAAACAAGAGAAGTGGCTCGTTGCTATATTTCTTAAAGTAATATAATCCAAAACTACGGAGACCAGTAACCAATAATATGGATACATTACTGAAAAAAGTGAATTTCGTGACCTCTTCCACTTCCGTCTGTTTTAATCATTTCATTAAAACTTCACATTTGCACGTCAGTGACGAATAAGGTGAAAACGTGCGGCGTACACAGCAACTTCGGTTTTGTGGCGTACCTCTCTGTAAGTACTGCATGTGTAAGCAAGCAGTAGAGCATCGAATATGAAAATACCAACCAACCGCTGGCACTGGATTGGCTAGTCAGACTGTTTCTCTCTACCTGCCAACTGCCAGCGTTGCTGTTCTATGTTGACTGTGACAGACCGTGCTGTTCGCAATGGCGACTGAATGTAAACACGTCGTTCATAATGTTTCTGATAAAATAATTGAGCAGCTGGTGAAAGGTGCTTGTCGATCAAGCTTAGCTTGCGTATATGTAGTTGGAAAGGCTACAATATGGGACATAAAAAAAACAGTGACACAAAAATATGCACGAATAGTTAATAGTGAAGATGGAAGCTTCACAGCGTACCGTTGAAAATGACAGAAAACCTGCATTTAAACATTATTGTTTACTCATGATACAGCAGATGCATGGCCAAGGACAAACAAAAAAATATTTGTAAAAATAAGGATGAGTGCGAGCAGGACTCGCGCACGGAGATTCCCGGAAATCGAGAACTTCGACGGATTTTATCTGTATCGATATCGATACTGGCGAGATAACAAAATATGTAACATAAACGGCCGTATCTTTTGACTGCATTGACTTGGAAGCTTGAAGTTTTTACTCCACCGAGGAGCCATAGATCTTACGCAGTGACATAAATGTCAACTTGATACGTCCGACTGTCCCTGAGAAAAAGGGGTCTTAACAGACGGACAGACAGACAATCGAATGACAAATGACAAAAATATTTTTTTCGTGTGATATAATTACGGAAATTACAATTTTTTTCGTGTGATATAATTACGGAAATTACAATTTTCTAAGTTTTTCCTTTACGTATAATGTGAGACCTCGGTTCTTGTCAAATTTCATGAGTCCAAGTCAACGGGACGTACCACAGAGTTTTGAAAGAGCAAGTTTGCGAGTTTGGAAATAGGTGACGTAAGTGGTTGCCTATTTTCGTTCTATTGACTTAGAAACTTTAATGTTTTACGTTGTAAAGAGATCGTAGATCATATCATGTGACGCGAATCTCAGCTTCATGGTATGTGTACCCGTTCATTAGACAATGGGATCTTAACAGACGGACAGACAGATGGACGGATAATAAATGAGAAAAAACAATTGTGTGATATAATTACAAATCAACAGTTTTCGTTTTTTTTCCTTTACTTGTACTATGTAATATTGTTTCTCGCCAAATTTTATGATTCTATGTCAACGGAAGTATTCTATAGGTCTTCATAAGTGAGTTCGTGAGTATCAAAATGTATGACAAATGGCTGTATCTTTTGATTGCATTGACGTAGAAGCTTAAATTTCTTACATCTCCCAGAGATCATAGTGTGTGAAATAAATTGAAAGATGTTACATCTACCCGTTCCTGAGAAAAAGGGTTCTTAACAGTCGTACAGACACAGACACACGGATGGACGGACAACAGACTGATCTTATTATGATTCCGTTTCCACTGACTGAGGTACAGAACCCAAAAAATAGAGCTCTTTAAATGAACAAGGAATAAGGGGGCTACACTGATTTACTCGCTGGCTTACGCGTTTTAAATTTAAATATGGAATTAGAGAGTTAGATATTCACTCTGAAAAACTTTCAGCTAATACTGAATTAGTCGAACATTTGAAAGTACCTTTCAAAAATATGTTTGAGAAAGAGGGATAAAAGAAAAAGAACGCTTACCACGCAAACGAAAATGTTTGTATCTATGAATGGAGCATCAACATCTGGTTTTAAGGGAAGAAACCAGTGTCTTGAATAAAAATGCCGTCGGGTCATCGAGATTTAGATATTCTGCAGTTTCTCTAAATCATTTAAGGTGAATGTGGGGTTGGTTGAGTAGAAAACGGCACGTCTGATATCCTTCCCCATCCATGAGCATTTTGGACTTGTGTCCTGCCTTTGACGACCTCGTCATCAGGACATGTAACGACCAGTCTTTTCAACTGGACTGTTTCAATTCAAATGACTGATTGCTAACAGAGTACATATAAACACTTATCTTACTAAGAAATCGATAATGAACTCGCCTCTCGAGTCACGCACGAGAGCATTCGCTTCCTCGAATTCATTCCCAAGACATGCATTAAGCCCGATAGCATCAGAAATGTGACACATGACACACCCCACTCATAAAAAGCTCTCAGAAGCGCAAGCGGTGCTTTTAACGCAAAGCACCCACTTGCAGCGTAACGCACTAGTTCGATAATGCCTGCGCCCACGAGCTACGAAGTGCTGTGAAAGCAGTCACATGCTTAACTTCTGTGGCAGTCGAGTCTCTCAAGCAGAGCTTTCGGCAGTATCTGATACACCTGAATCACTGGTGTCTCAATGTCTTCCGTTAACTTACAGGGATTTGCGCAGAAATTTTGAAGCCAACTCGCATTACGTCCAACCCCCATTGTCAGTTTCACATCTGTACATTTCATAGACGTATATAGCATTCCGTACGAAGACTGAGCTCCCTTGCATTCTGTGAGAAAGAAACTCAACCCCGTCCAGCCTTTCAGATTTATATTTTTCGTGGCTTCACTGCGATTCAGAGTAGTTTTTTTGCTATTATGAGGGGCAGTCGAATGAAAGCGGAACACCCGCCACGACAGAACCACGGAATCGTTCCATTCAAAAGTAGTCACCAGACGCGTTAAGACATTAATCTCACTGGGAGACGAGACGATCAATTTCTCTTTCGTAAACCGCTGTCGGTCGCTGACGGACCCACAACGGCACCCACTCTTGCACTTCCTAGTCCGACTGAAACAGACGTCCACGCAGGTCTTTCTTCAGGTCGCCAAAGATGTGAAAATCACACGGTGAATGATCCAGGCCTTACGGAAGATATTGCAGTGTTTCTCAACAAAATCGCTGCAGCTCAACCTTCGTCCGATTGCCAGGGTGGGGACGGGCGTTATCACCCAACAGGGTGATTCTGTGCGACAGTATGCTGGGCGTTTTGACTTTATGGCGCGTCGCAAAGTCTTCATAGCGCTGCCTATTGATTGTGGGTCCACGCTCAAGGAACTCGACGTGTAGAGGGCCTCTGTAGCCGAAGAAGGTCATCATGATCTTACCGGGGCTTGTGTGAAGAGCTTTGGATTTGTTTGGCGGAGGGAGACATGGAATTTTTCCCATAATGGATTTGCCTTTTGCCCTTGGACTGCCGGAATGATGTTGGACGGAATCATACCGTTGCATGTTAACGTCCGCCTCCATTCTGCCAATCGGATGACGGCTACGCTTCAGCTATTTGGTTGGGAAACACTGCAGCATCCTCTGTATAGCCCGACACTTTCATCGTGTGATTTTCACATCTTTCGAGACCTGAAGAAAGGCATACTTTGACATCTGTATCAGTCGGACGAGGAAGTCCAAGATTGTGTGCGTTTATGGATCCGTCAGCGTCCCACCGCTTTCAATGAGACAGGAAGTGATCATCTCGTCTCTCAGTCGGATGAATGTCTTACCGCGTGTGGTGATTACTTTCCAGTAGAATCATTCCATGGCACCGATGTGGCATGTGTTCGGTTTTCATTTGACTGCCTGTTATAGTATTTGCAAATATACTGCTGGGCCTAAATATTACGACCACAACTCACCTTGATGGCGTGAGGGTATCTGACGTGACGGGGAAAGTATATAAGCGGATCAAAACGAATTGGAAATCCTTGCAACGATGATACGGTACTCAAATGGGGAAATCCACTGATATAAGTCACTATGACAAAGAGCAGATTGTTATGGGCCGGTGTCTGGAAACTGGCACCTAGCAAACGGCGAAGCTGGTCGGCTGTTGGCGTTTTACTGTCGTGACCATCTATGGAAAGTAGTTGAAGGAGTGAAAGACCGAGTAAGCGATAAAGCGTTGGACGGCCACGCCGCAACCAGAACGTGGAGGTTGGGGGCTGACCGCTGTGTAAAGCAGGATAGGCGACAATCTGTGGAAGACATGACGACTGGCTACAGTGCTGGAGGAGCCACAAGTATTTTGAAACATATCATTCAGCGCACGTTGCTGAACATGGAATTCCGCAGAAGACGAGTCCTACGTATTCCTGTGTTGACTTCGTTAGTTACAGTTGCAGCCGGCACGGGGACATCGAGTCTGGAAAAGTGGATCAATGGGAACGTGTCGCCTGGTAGATGGTCATGCCAGGATACCGTATCATCTGGATGAATAGCTTCTCGAAACATGCCTTGCGCCACGGTTGCAGGACACATTTACCTGGCTGCACATGGTCAGTTGTAGTAATCGAAGGCATTGTGGTCATTGTGAACATTATTTCGGGTTACATGCATCCCTTCATGCTTGATTTCTTCCTTGACGGCGACCGCATATTCCAGCAGTTATGTCCGTGTCACACCGCAAGAATGATGCTACGGTGGGTTGAGGAACATAATAGTGACCTTACGTTGACGTCGTAGCCACCAGATTCACCTGATATGAGCCGAATAATGTTCTGGCTCATCAGTGAATAGCTTTTTAAAATTTCAGTTACCACCAACCCTAGTATCACAGTGTTATTTCCCAGCAAACAACTTAATTTAATTCGATCGCTCAGTGTCTGTTAATCTAATGAGTATAGAATATGGATTGAGAGTAAATCGAAGATAGGCGAAAGTAATGAGAAGTAGCAGAAATGAGAACAAAGAGAAAGTTAACATTAGGAGTGATGGTCACGAAGGAGATGAAGTTAAGGAATTCTGCTACCTAGGCAGCAAAATAACCAATGACGGACGGAGCAAGGAGGACATCAAAAGCATACTAGCACTGGCAAAAAGGCCATTCCTGGCCAAGAGAAGTCTACTAGCATCGAACATAAGCCTTAATTTGAGGAAGAAATTTCTGGGAATGTACGTTTGGAGCACAGCACTGTATGGTAGAGAAACATGGACTGTGGGAAAACCGGAAGAGATGAGAATCGAAACATTTGAGATGTGGAGCTACAGACGAATGTTGAAAATTAGGTGGACTGATAAGTTACGGAATGAGGAGGTTCTGCGCAGAATCGGAGAGGAAGGGAATGTGTGGAAAAGACTGACAAGGAGAAGGGACAGGATGATAGGACATTTGTTAAGATATCAGGGAATGACTTCCATGGTACTAGAGGCAGCTGTAGAGGGCAAAACTATAGAGGAAGACAGAGATTGGAATACATACAGCAAATAATTGAGAACGTAGGTTGCAAGTGCTTCTCTGAGATAAAGAGGTTGACACAGGAGAGGAATTCGCGGCCGGCCAGTTCATGAAAGACTATAAGCGTGATATGGAAGTCCAGTTCAGAGAGCAGATTAGAAATTTAAGACACTGGAGACGTGCGCATATACTGAAATCTGAAAAAAAGGTTTAACGTGGAAAAGCGTGACAACGAACTTCGTTGCTAACTTTTGTGGACCCTGCTGTGTGCTGGGTGGTACAACTTTTACAGCTTCAGAATGGTTTAGAAAAGCATAAAAATAAGTAAGTTTTTATTGTAATATTTTCGTACATCTGAAAAATACCTGCCGTTGTACTACACGAGCAATTTAATGTAATGGACCCAATCACATCAATCTTTCACAATTTTTTCAATGTCACAGCAATCACAGAATTATTTTGTTTTTAGGAATGAACTTAGTAGTTGCAATTTGCACATGAATGGTGAGTCTCCAAGTAACGGAGCATTATAGGCAGCCTCAATCGCTATAGAAATCATGTTACATCTAACTTTACGTTGCTCAGATACACACATTATCAACGTCTCTAACGAATTACTAAAATCTTGCAGAATGGTCTGATGTAGATTGCAAAACTTTAGGCAATCTGTGGATGTATTTAAAGGTTGCGCTCAGCCAATTCTGACTCACAAGGTTTTGTTTCCATACGCCTGCACTAGTACACGGGAAAAGGAAATTTAGTGACGTTCATTTATGATCACCTTTTGATCTTACTTTAATGCTTAATCTTAGGGGATCGCTTTCTGCTGAGGCGTGGTGCAGTAAAGACAGATTTTTTCCATTCTTCCTGAAGTGCGGTGAACAGTTGTTGCCGGACTATTCATCCCATTGGTCTGACGCCCAATCAAAATTACAATTCATTTAAAAGATGTTTCATTTTAGCAGGCTTGTCCAGGAAATTCCCTTGATTTTCCGGGACCATAACGCAGTGGCTTTTGTTTTGAATTTAAGAGAAAATATCTTATTCCAGTCAGTTACTGTAGCATGAGCTTTAAAATTTTAATGGAATTTCCTGTGGGATCTTGGTGCAATATTGCAGTTATTACACATATTTTCTTAAAATACTTAGGTTTCAGGTCCCATGTCTAGTTTTGCAAATGGCTTACCTACAAAAGTTTGTTCAAATTTTGTCCTGAACTGAAGTGTCCTCTCGGATACAAAGTTAAGACCCATGAATTCATAAAGAAACGCAGTCTGACCATGATATTTACATGTGACCTATAACGGGAGATACTTCGCGCAACATCAGATAATGGGCGAAGTAAATAGTTAATTGATTTACTTGAATCTGATTAGTCGTAGAAACATATGACTTTACCTAAAAAACGTGCTGATATCGCAGCTTTGTGCAGTGGACATGACGCACCCAGACTGTCAGTATAAATGACAAATACATGAAGTAATATTGCCACACTTTATAGAACGAAACACTACGGTTCTGCCAGCTCCGTCGAACAGCGTCAAGTACCTGAAAAGTCATGCATAAGAGAACAACGAGTAATGTTAACGGTGATTGGTGCAGGGCTTGAAATTACCAATAGAACTATTTTTAGAAGGTACAATCATTTCTGACGGCAAAATAGCGATCCCTGTATCGAGTGGTATTGTGCTAACTGCAGAGTGCAACCCGAAGTATTTCATTTATATAGAAAAATGATTTCAAGGAAATTAAAACGATTTAAAAAGTGTTTGAGTAGAAAAGTATATAATTGTTTCAAAAAGGTATTTAAACCACGATGGCACGCACAACATTAGTGCTCAGAACACACAGTAAAGGAAACTTCAGCACTTGAGAATTTGAAAAAAAAAGAGAGAAGAAAATTCATATGCGACGAGAAACACTGAAAAACAATGATTGGTAAGGAGAGTGGCTAATGTAAATGAAAAATTGTCATGATAAAGGGACTAAGTGACAAAATGTACCTTATAGGTTATTCGGAACAAACTTTATTCAAACAACAAGAACGTTAATATACACTAACTCTGCATTAACACTTGCTCATTGACTTTAGGAAAGCAAGGACACTTGGAATAAACCAAAAATAACAAATGAACACTGATTTTTCCAAACAATTTGGAACCGAAAAGCTAAACGGGCTAAAGCCACCAAACAAACTTTGTAATATTTATGTCTCTAGTAATCATTTCACTGTTCAATCGTGGCACAATTCACGGTAAAACTGTTTGTGCACCTCAGGTACTTATTTCATCATACCTTTTAGGCCTATTCTCACCTTTGATTACAATCATTTTGCACCAGCGACCTCATTGAATGTGATCATTTTGAAATCTTCACTTCGCCAACCTTTTTTAAACACTTATGATTTCCTATCCCAGTATCTCACCAAATGCCTTTTTTCTCTGAATTATTCCAGGGATGGTGAATTTAATCCTTGAGGCAGAACTTACATTAACCTTTGTGGTGTTAATGATCACATCAGATGCTTGCCGAAAATCATTAAAAAAACTGCGTTGCATTTGAATAACTTTAAATAATGACTTATTGTGAGCTGCTGCTATGTTCATTTTATCGTCAGGAAGAAGGCGCTTCCTCAACTTCTGCTCACGCTTTCTTTTATAGTTACCAGTTTTTCTGTTACCTCCCTTTGCTGAATTATTCCTATTGCAGTCACTATCTATTGTATCGTCAATGATGACACATAAGAGGCCGAATATGGAACGGAAAGAGCAAGCGGAAGTCTGTCGTATCTATGTCCAATACGGCCAAGTCATGTAACATGTTCTGCACTTCCCCCGTTTGGCATGAACAAGTCATAGGAGTTACCTCTCATGTCATCTACGGGCCTTGTAATATCCACGCTAGAAATAACTGAAGATAGCCGTTTTGGTATGTAAAAGCGCTCTTCGTCACCTAACGAAGTAGAACACACAATTTGTGCAAAACTGGCTTTTACTCTCTTTAGCATGATAACCCTTCAAATGCTCTATCATTCGGATGGATTAACAGCAAACCGATTATGTACCAACATCATAGCCTAAGCTCGCCACAAAAGTACAAAGGCAGCACTTCCACACGAAGGACATGGTTTACTTTAACGGAAAACACGATGCAATTCTACACTGCTAATCCCTCAATCAAAACTGTAAGAAAAACGATGTCTGCAAATGATTAACAGATTCGTACTCCAAATATGCTCATCGCCTACACAACCATCGAGCGAGGTGGCGCAGTGGTTAGCATACTGGACTCGCATTCGGGAGGATGACGGTTCAGTCCCGCGTCCGGGCATCCTGGTTTAGGTTTTCCGTGATTTCCCTACATCGCTCCAGGCAAATGCCGGGATGGTTCCTTTGAAAGAGCACGGCCGACTTCCTTCCCTAATCCGATGAGACCGATGACCTCGCTGTTTGGTCTCTTCCACCAAAAAACCCATCCCCCCACACAACCAGATAGCATCTTACCAAACTGCAGTACGTCATACAGCGAACGGCGCCAGCATACGCAATCATGTTGGTAAACAGGGTTTTGGCAGCCTTACGATCGACCAATGTCAAAATTTGTACTGCGAATTTCGAATGTTTCACAAGTCTTTTCAAAGTTTCAGACTAAAAGACCCAATATTGCGGCCTGTAATGTGGTATGAAGCCATAATCGTGAACAGCCATTTAGCTACCTTAAGATCGGCAGGTGGCCATCAAAATCTCGAGAGCACGATTTCAGGAACGTTACTGCCCTCAAGCCAGGGTCTCACAAGAGCCGCTTCATGACTGGGTGCATAGTCACGCTGATACAGTCATCGTCTCTGAATTGTTCTTATACTGTGCGCAGTATACAATGCTATAAAATGTGTTCATATTCCTCCGCATTTATCGTTTTCTTAACAACAAAAAGCCAACTGCCTTGCCGCAGTGGTAACACCGGTTCCCCTCAGTTCAACGAAGTTATGCGCTGCCGGGCTTGGCTAGCACTTGAATGGGTCACCGTCCAGTCTGCCGAGCTCTGTTGGCAAGCGGGGATGACTCAGCCTTATGAGGCTAATTGAGGAGCGTGATTCATTGATTGGGAAGTAGCGGCTCTAGTCACGGAAACTAACGACGGTCGGTCGGGAGAGCGGTGTGGTGACCACATGTATCTCCATATTCGCATCAATTGACTCCTGTGGGCTGAGGATGACCCAGTGGTCGGTCGGTACAGCTGGACCTACAAGATTTGTTCGGGCGGAGTTTAGTATAGTTTAGTTAAGTCCAAAAAGGAGAGCAGACTCTGACCACGACAAACACCAGCATCCCGTACTGACACCACCTCTTCCGTACTTCGTTATTGGCACTACGCATAATGGCAGGCAACGTTCTACACACATTCGCCAAACCCAAGCTCTTCTATAAGAATGCCACGGATTGTACCGTGATTAATCATTCCAGACCTCACATTTCTAGTCATCCACTGTCCAGTATCGCCGCTCTTCATACCACCTCAAGCGTCGCTTACCACTTGTAGTGATCCGTACCATTCACGAAAGGACATGTATCACGTTATAACTACACCTCTACTAACAGTTAATTCCGAGGGTTGTTTTTTAAGTAAGGACCGTTTTTATTTTTTAAGAAAGATGCAAATACTTTTGTAAAAAACTTTTATTTTCTGATTCTACACACTTTTACCTATTTTCCTACACAGTTGCCTTGTTTATTTAAGCACTTGTCATACCGTACAACTAAGTTTTTAATTCCCTCTTCAAAGAATTCGGCCGCCTGCTCCTACAGCCAAGAGTTCACGGCCGCTTTCACTTCATCGTCGTCATTGAAGCGTGGTGTTTCAGGTACCGGAAAGGGTGAAAATCGCTAGGAGCAAGGTCGGGGCTGTACGGTGCATGGTACAAAACTTCCCAGCCAAAAGAATCAATCAAATCCCGAGTCTTTTGAGAGGTGTGAGGCCTAGCGTTATCGTGCAGGAGCAAAACTCCTTTTGTCAGCAAGCCGCGCCTTTTGTTTTGAATTGCTCTTCGGAGCTTCTTTAGAGTTGCGCAGTAGGCATCTGAGTTGATTGTCGTTCCTCGTGGCATGAAGTCCACTAACAAAACACCGCGCCGGTCCCAGAACACAGTTGCCATAATCTTGCGCTTTGACAGCGTCTGTTTGGCTTTGACCTTGACGGGTGAGGTTGTGTGTCGCCATTCCATCGATTGTCGCTTGCTTTCGGGAGTGATATGGGATACGCATGTTTCGTCTCCAGTGACAATTTGACTCAACATGTCATCCCCTTCTTCCTCGTAACGAATCAAAAAGTCCAATGAAGTGGCAAATCTCTTCCGTTTGTGGTCCTCCGTGAGGAGTCTGGGTACCCACCGAGAACACAGTTTCTTAAAGTTTAGGTTTTCAGACACAATTTTGTACAAAACCGATCTTGAAACTTGTGGAAATTCCGAACAAAGAGTGGAAATTGTGAATCTTCTGTCCTCACGAATCTTTGTTTCGACTGCAGCCGCCAAATCATCAGTGATCACAGAGAGCCGGCCTGAGCGTTCTTCGTCATGGACGTTTTGACGGCCATTTTTAAACTCTCTAACCCATTGACGCACTTTACCTTCACTCATTGCATTCAAGCCATAAACTTCCGTTAACTGACGATGAATTTCTGGAGCTGATAGGCTTCTCGCGGTCAAAAAACGTATCACTGACCGTATCTCACACGCGGCGGGCGATTCAATAATCGTAAACATTATAAAGTAGCACAGCGATGCGTCCACGTCAGCTACAGAGCTGCAACTTGCATCAGTGTGAACGGGAAGGATGCCGGCAAGTGGCGCGGTGGCTTGTTGCAGCGTCCGCGTGAACTACGGGACTACACGAGCGAACGGCCCTTACTTAAAAAACAGCCCTCGTAGTTCAAAAATTATCACGTCGCGCACTCAAAATATGATCTTTTTATTGCGCAACTAAAAGGTCTTTAATATGTCAGGTATTGCTACATCAACTGATTACAGTCACTGAAGAAAATTAACAATAATATCACTTATCTTGTGTTTGCAATCCAACGACGATCTCGCTCTGGCTTTGGCTCGCAATTAAAATTGTTGTGTAGGTAGCATGACTATCGCTGTTGGTGCGAAAGGCACTCGGATGTTGATTTCGCCGAATTGAAGAACTTACGAAGACGATCTTTCAGGATTAATTTGATGATTTATGTTTTTCATTGCAATGTGCTTCATACTTTTTTTAAAACAATGGTCAATTGAAAATAATTCTTCACACTCACTTTTCACAGAAATTCACATTTATTAAACTTTTTATACTTTCGCATGTTCAAAACATTACTTCATCATACAATTTCGCAGCCGTTACTGCTCTTAATGAAACTCACAATATTTTTCATTATCCACAACTCAGACTCATCGTTTCATTACCAATACATAGTCAAGACCGTTCATATTCAACACAAAAACTTGACTACTCTGTACGCCTCCGCGCCAAAAGTCACAAGCCAGCCTCAAAGATACCAATAAGTACAAAGATATTCGCAGTAGATATTATATCGATTTCAACATCTCAAAATATCGACGTACCTACATATACAAATGAAACCAAAATTGAATAGACTGAAAAATATGAGACATTACGTAGAAACATATTCATTAATCTACGGTATCGAGAAATTGGGTTGGCGGGTGGTAATGGTTTCGCAAATAAAGAGCCATTACAACATACGTCAAATACAGAGCTCAGAGTAAAGATGTGCGTGATCGCAGTTGGTTTCTAAACATCGGGCCACATACTGTGAGAAAGTATTACTCAACAGGTGCGGAGTCTACCTGACAGAGAGCATTTGTAACTTCTATGGAGCAAGGAGGAATGAAGGAGCTGTGGTACGAAGGAAGATCTCCGGCACTAAGGAAGACGAATATGGTGTATACAAGCGATTTTTGTTACATACTATTCACAGAATGTTAAAGAGTAGTCTCTGAAACAGTACTATTAGTTATTTCCCATGTAACTTTTGTGAAAGTTTGTGGTAATATACAGAGTTAATTGGAACCAATCTACAGTTTAAGTAGAGAAGTAATGTTTTGTTTTATAGCCAATATACTTAAAGAAATCTGCGCGGAAGAAAGAAGTTCGATGCCGAGGAAGAACAGGACACAGCATAGCTGGACCCTGAGGTAAATCACAAGAGTTGAAAGGCTCAAAATTTATACGAATCTAATAACGGAGTGTTAAGGCGGCGGTGTTCGGTATAGCTGCAAAAAAGTAATAGGTCGAGAACAGACGTTGCTCAAGAGGTCGAAACATCGCCGCAGTAGCTAAACAAAGCAGTCATCAGGCACTAATAGACACTCGGCACTGACTACAGAAATGTCTGTGCAACCATTGCACCTGTTGAATTTTAACTCCCTGCGCACGGTCTCCGTCACAGTTGGACTGCTGGCGGCACTTTGCAACTGACGAGTGATTTCTTTCGCTGGGTTGACGGGATTTTTTACAAGCTCCCTCCGCAATGATCGAGAGTCCTTGTACGTCAGTACAAGAGGTTTGCCTGGTCTTGGTTTAGCCGTGGTTGTTCCATTCCGTTTCCACTTCACAGTCACATCACCAACAGTCGACACGGGTCTCTTTGAAAGGGTTGAACTGTTCCTGATGGATTTGTTACTCAGGTGACACCCAGTGACAAGTCCACGTTCGAAGTCACTGAGCTCTCCAGACAAACCCTTTCTGCTGTTACTGCTTCTCTAGAGGCAACGCAGTACTCTTCACCATCTTTTATATTCGTAGGGGTGTCCGAATACTTTTGATCACATAGTTGCAGGAAAGCGAGATTAACCTTCCCCCCTTTCTTTACTCTTCGTTTCGTAATTTGTCTTGAAAACGTCTTCATTAAATACTGCTATAACTGACTCCTTCGACTCTAATACATAAAGATAAAGGTGTCCACCCATACAAGCTCGGTTTGAACACCATACTCCTTTATTGGGCACAGTCCCATTCGTGGTGCCGTGCCCTTGCCTTCCTCTGACAGTTTAATTTCATATGTGAATCATTGTTACTGTAGCCATACAATACTAAGTTTCTTCGTTTGTGAAGCAAATACTTTTTATTTTCTAAAGAGCCGAAGTTAATTACCAGTCTTTGCACCGTTTCTTTATTTAAAAATCGTCTGAACTCTTTTATGAAATATCTGCGGTCTGTCTGACATCGAACAAAGTTAATTGTGTCCCCAGATCAGGTAAAAAACCTCTCAAACCATCATCCTTCTCTTCCAAGTCACTCTGTCTCTACAGCGGATCTACGAGGCGTATTTTTTTAAGTAAGTACCATTTTGCCACATCGCGGCCGCAGCGCTGTCGTCGGCGTTCTGCACATGCGCACTGGGTACCTACATCTGTTGTCTACGCACTGACGCCATACAGTCTGATTCTTCCTTGTTTACGTTGTGTACTGAGTGTTTAAGATGCGTCCGATAATCGTGAGTTTCACCGACTGTGAAGTACGGGCTTTTATAAGATTTCTTAGTGCTAAAGGCCTAAAAGCGATCGATATTCATCGTGAGATCTGTGCAGTTTTCGGAGAAAACATTGTGAATGATGGAATGGTAAGAAAGTGGGTGAGAGCATTTAAAGATGGTAGAACAAATGTGCATGATGAACAACGGAGTGGGCGTCCTTCAGTCGAATCAGACCAAACATCTCATCACATCTTTTCCATGGCAAACTCTAGATCATCCTCCGTACACCCCTGATCTTGCGCCCAGTGACTACCATATGTTCCTGCACTTGAAGAAACACTTAGGCGGTCAGTGTCTTCAAGAAGATGATGAAGTCAAAACAGTGGTGATGCAGTGGTTACCAAGTCAGGCGGCAGACTTCTATGAGGAGGATACTCAAAAACTGGTATAACGTTATGACAAGTGCCTCAATATTGACGGAAATTATGTAGAAAAGTAGATTAAGATACAGGATTTCATGTAAAAATAAAATTATTTAGATATTTTAACGCGTCTTTTTTTAATTTCAAAATATTACTTACTTAAAAAACACGCCTCGTATATTTACATCGTCATTCCGACAACAGTCATCATTAAATAAAAAATTAGAACTTGTATAATAACGTTCATCATCAGTAACATCGCTTAACTTAAACCACAATAAAGATCCGTTCTATCATAACGCCCATGCCCCTACCAATGAGAAAAATTTGTAACAAGAAATATGGTAGAAGCAGAAAATTTCTGGGATCTTTTGGATCAGTACACCAAGTAAAAAAAACAATGCAAAGATCTTAATTGGAGATTTTAATGGAAAAGAAACACAGACATATAATTGGAAAAGAAACACAAACATATAATTGGAAAATGGGCTCATCTTTAAAACTACTTATTTTAAAAGAAAACCAAGCAAACTTATCAGATGGAAACATTCTTGCTAGACAAGAGGAGAAAGGCGGCTGGACCATGTCTGCACGGATAAATTCATTCATAAAGAAATTCGAAATGTTAAAGTAGTGAGACGAACAGACGCAGGTTCAGATCATTATTTGCTCAAAATCAAATGCACCCCATTAAGGAAAAAAAGACAAAACAATTGGAGATAAAAGAAAGTATGACCACATAAATTAATAAAAAATGACAAACATCAGAAAAACACACAAAATACAATAGTAATCGATAATCTTGAGGAACTAATACCAACTTTAAAACAGTGTGCCGAAGAATTGGCACCAGTAAATCAATGTGAAAAACATGCAAGGTGGACTACAGAATGTGACGAAATTCATAATGAAAGGAAAAAGGAATCAAGAGAGAACAAAATTTCAAACTCACAAAACAGAAGGAAATACAACTAACCTCAAAAACATCAGAAAGAAGTTCTCTCAAATTATCAGAAAAACAAAGCAGCAATACCAAAAGGATCTACTTAGTTCCATTGAAGAAAACTTCTGCAAAACAAATTCCAGAGTATTTCCAAGCCTTTTATAAACAGTTACTATTCACAACCCCTTCCCCCCCCACACACACACACTACTGCTGAGAAATAAAGATGGAAGAATAACCCATAATAACAAAGGAAACGCAGAAATCATGGCAGAAGCATTCAACAAGTTCTTGAAGTGTGAAGGAGTCATGTGGGGATGTAGCATGTGACCGACTTTTTTCAACACCTATATCCAAAACCTTATAAGAAACTGGAAGAAGAAAGTTCATTGAAGTATGCAGCTGAAAAGGAACTACCATCTAAATGCTGTGCTGTTTGCAGATGATGTAACTGTGTTACAAAATACAAAGGTAAACTTACAACACTCTGTGTATAAGTTATATGACTTTGGAAGAAAACATTACAATCTAAAAATATCAGCCTACTAAAACAAAACTTATGGCCCAGTATGGAAAATTCCCTGCTCTATTTGAGAATGTTGTCGAAACCCAAGTACTTGAGTAAGTATCCAGTTTCAGTTATTGAGGCAGTGACGTGAGTCTGGACGTACATAAAGACATAGAAAACAAAACCAACAAATTTCAACATACGTGCGGAACTGTAAACAAAACATTAAGAACTAAAGTTAGCAAAGCCACAAATCTGAGACTGTATGAGCCAATGGCAGTCCCTGTGCTACTTTATGAATAGCGAATCCTAGATTGAGAGAAAAAAATAAATAAAAAAAGCGTACAGTCAGCAGAAATGAGAGTTTTAAAAAATTTCAAAGGTTGCTCAAAGAAGGGCCACATGAAAAGTTAAAACATCTGGGCAGAACTGGGAATTTGTAATTTAAATGAGAGGACTGAGGAATACAGGGAAGAATCAAGACAATACTTCAGCAGATGGATGAAGACAGAATTCCAGTCGTTGTAAACGACATGTAGGTCGATCGAGAAAGACAGGGAGATAATTATGTGAAGTCGGAACAGAGACATTGCCCAAGCCAGGGTAGGCCATGGCCTGCGAAACTGCACGTGAGCACAATGTGCTGCACGCCTGCAGGACGAGGATCGGCCTGTGTCGGTTTTGCTCGGCCCTTGTCGGAAGTGTTTGTTGCAGCTCGATGTTCCATTTAGCACTGTGGTGCGGCATTTTGCAGTCGGCACGACAGCTTTCAGGTCAACAGACTCGTTGTGTCATCGCTGTTTACCATTCGCTATTTCTTCATGGTATGAAGGAAGTTGACAGGCCCAGTGGCTGCTTGCACAAAAAGAGGTAGTCACATGATATATCATCACAAGTTCTTAAAAATGAATGAGAATGACAGAATAGAAGGACGAGAATTCTCAGTATCTATTATTCAGTCACATAATGGACCGATAATACAAATTTGCTATGGATCAACTCTACACCACCACACAGAAAGAATTTAAGGATATAGTTGTCGATGGAAGACCTAAAAATTACAAAGATCGACAGACGGAATTCATTTCTCTGTTCATCATGAAGCACTATGTGCTAAATTTGAAGGCAAGGAGACCGTGATGGAACTGATGGCACGAATAGTAAATTTTCTGAAGTCGCACCCATTATTCACGTCAGTTGCAACAATTTTAGACGAACTAAGCAGACTTTACATATTACTGCAAAGTACGTTGGTTAAGTCATCCATGTAAGTATTGAAGCCGTGTTTAAAAGAAGGTAATGGACTCTTGGTTTCTTTCAGCATTCCTCTCTTACCGAGATATAGCCACAATCTGCCTTTCAGACAAGTGATTGTAAGGCTTCTTCAAGTCTCATAACAGGAATAATAATAAAGGGTAACAGAAAAACGGACTCTAGCAAAAGAGAAAGAGATGAATGTCAAGTGTAATATAGACTACGATAGTGCTTTCAGTGATGTCCTTAGAGTTAGCTAAACGTTTCTAATGTCGTAGTGATGAGGAGCAGTGTTAAAGACTCTCAGGATTCAACAGTACATCCATTACTTTTCTCGTTGGACATAAAACAGAGTCAGCATTTCTATCCACTGCAATTGTGTTTGTACCCCATGATCTTCAGTTATTTCTAAGCGCAACGCCTATTAATTTAAACACTTCAGTAAGACATATCAGTGCCGACTATTTCGGGTTTCATAGTGAGTACACGCAGACGATTCTTGTGACACATAAAGACATATTACTTTTTAGTTTTAAGAGTGTCTTCCAGTTTTAGTGCTAAATAATACATAAATAACATTCTTACACGCAGTGAAGAATTTAACAGTAGTATTGGTCGTTCAAGTTTCTTGCATTAGTGTGGCTTATGTGAACGAATTATAGTCTCTCCACAGAGTAATCTACAAAATGCAGGGAACAATTTCAGTTTGAATTTGAAGAAGCTTTTAAACATAGCACTTCCAATTCGTAGTAATCAGTCTCATTTACAGATTAATTTTTTTAAATCGCCGGTTTCAGATCGCAAGCATCCATTATCAAGATACACCAACAAGACAAAACCAAAGGTTACTGACATTAATGTGAAGACTCTACAAGAACTCCACTTACGTAAGTGAACTGGTAGAATGCTTACAAATCGTGATGAAACCATCATTTGGTCACATAGATTTTACACAGAGTTTAGAAAGGTTTTTGGCAGAGTTTGTAGTGCAAACATAAATTTAAAATCGTTGTATTCATAACGTGAAATGTAAGGGTTCCAAAATCATTAAATACAATAAAAAATAAAATTAGTCGTCTAATCGGTAATAAAATATTTGCGACTTCTTTTCGTGGCCGCTTCAGCATGCAGAGCTAATTCTTACTGTGCATATATATAAGGAGAATAGCGTCCATTAGCAGGTGATTATCCAAAAGCCTTGTAAAATCTCCGTGACAAAGCGGTGGCTTCCGTACCATTTGTAAGCAGTCTACGGATTCAGTTCTGTAAGAAAAAGAAATGTTAGGGAAGGCACTAAAAATATTCTTCTTAGCAAGAGTGACAAGCTGCAATTTACAGAGCATCTGAGTAAACAAATCAAATATTTCATACTGATGACGAAGAACTGGAGAACAAATGGGTAAAATTGAAAACCATTTTTCAATACAACATGCCGAGCAAGGTTTTAAGGGATAGAAGATATATAGCGTCCATTAACAGCCGTATTAGAAAATTCCAACGAAAGCAAAGACAACTTCCTCACTGATTTAAACGAAGCCAAAAGCGAAAACGAGCGTAAGGACAGTAACATGAGAAGTATTAAATGAGTCTGAAAGTAAAATATTACCAAGCAATGTTACTAAAAACCCTGAGAAGTTTTATACTTATGTATAGTCAGTAACCAGATCGAACTCACTCACTCAGTCGTCCAGTGACCGTACTGGCACCGAAACCAAAGATGACTGAGAGGAGGCAGAAATACTGAATTCGGTCTTCCGAAAATGTTTCACCGTGGGAGGTCGTCATTAGGTTTCTCCTGGCAGTCAACGCATGATCGCCGAAAGGCATTCAGACAAGTGATCGCGGGATAGAAAGGCAATTGAGTTGATAGTTTGAAGAAGGGAATGAATCCAAAACCTTTTTTTGTGGGGAAATACATTTTTAATTGTGCCTTAACCAAACTGTTCTATGAGATTCTTTACGGTAACCTCCATTTCAGTAACTTGGAAAGATGAATTCGAGTGCCCTGAAGGATGTATCGAGATATTAAAAACCGAGGATTTGATCCTTTCTCCAAACTGTTTATGAATTAGTCATTAAAACTTCTTATAAGAACATCACATCAGAAATAGTTATAGTTTCACAAAAAATTCATAATGCAACATATAAAGCAAATTTCTATACTATTCACAGGTCTTGAAAGCATTGTCTATGAAATTTACTCGGAAAATCATTACTGTCCATCACTTTCACCGTCATCTGCAGTAGCTGTTAGTCTCATCAACATGACTGGTCTCTACTCATGTGGAATGTATATAACTATCTTGCGTACATTCTCAGTCTTCATGTGTTGTATTGGATTTTTTCCATTGTCCGTCATTTATGTTGGAATGTGGAACATTCTTGCGTTGTTATCTTGCAGCGAAAAAGCATTTTCACCTAACTGTCAATGAACTCAGATGCGATTAAATAAATTTTACGTAAGTGGCGTTTTAATTGCCTGTACTTGGAAATAGGAAATGGGGGCTTTTACAGGGACTTGAATATTCTGTTTTGGAGAACTTACAGATAGGTCGTCAGTTCTTGAAATACAGGATACCTCCGGAAGAAATTTCTGTAGCGTTGAATGCAGTCGCCCTTGAAGATTGAATCAAATCACTGTGTTATTTTGATACATAAAGTCTGTCTAGTCGTCCGATTTTCCTTTTCGCAGTCCAAAAATAGCGATTACTTTAAAGAAAGGAATGCCTTCACAATGGGAAGTACTGAACAATCTTTGTAAATCGCCAATACAAGGAGAAAGCGCACTAAAGTATTGTTGTGATTTTGTCCTCAAGAGTTGTCACTGAAGAATGAAATTCTTTAATTTCAGGGTCCATGTTCTTTATTTTAAACCAAAGCAGGCTACGTACTGTACTTCGTCAGGCCCACGTTTAGTTTCTGGATAAACACAGAAGTCGGCAGAATCCATTTTCATATCGTGTATGCAAAGTTTTCTCAGGCAGGACATTTCCTGACGAACATAAATGATCTTTTCGGCAACAGCAGCTCGCTTTGCATTGACATTCAGCTGTGGATTACTTTTCTTTGTAGTCAGTTCTTCAGAAGTAATACAAACATCGATTTGAGGACGTCAAAATCTGTAACCACAATTTTCGTGGAAATCCTTTCTATAAGTCACGTTTTACTTCGTTGAAAAGATTCGGATGTTTTTTACAAAAGAGGTAAGACATCGCTTTGATTTTAAGTCCAGCACTCAAATACTTTGTATTGTCATTGCTGTAATGTGTTTCTTTAACAGGAAATTCGTTAATGTGTCCATCGATAAAACCACGAAAGTTTTTCAGTTTTGTATCACTTCATTGTCCATGTTTGCCTCTATTATCCAAGTTAATCGAAAGACTTCTTTATTCTTTATGCAGTACACAACGCAAAATGCATCTTTACACGGAGACATGCGTTCATTGCCTTTCATTACACGCTTATTTAGCTGGTTAGTTACTCTCAGGGCCCTACAAACCTCAGTGGGTTTTTGGCTTCCTCAAATAGCCTCCTCTGCAGCATTCTGTCCTTGATATCATCTTCCGTTGCTCCAAGTATCAGAAGATCCTTGGCCATCTGGTCTCTCCGTTTTATTTTCGGTCTGCCTAAAGGTTTTTGTTCTTCGGGTTTCTTCCCCGACACTTCTCCAAATCTTGATCCATCCACTCTTTTATAGGCACGCCGGACCTATCTCAGCCTCCTTGTCTTGGTTTCCAAAACAATATCTCTTTCATCATATACCTCCTCCAGCTCCCCGTTATTTCTCCTTCCCATGCTCCTCCCTCAGCTATTGGTCCACATATCTTAAGCATGATTTTATTTCCTTTCTCTCTGCATACTTATCTATTACCCGTATTTCTGCCCCATATATTAATACTGGTCTGATTATAGTTTTATATAGTCTTATTTTGGTTCCTCTTGATAAAATTTTGGATGATAGTAGTTCTTGAGTCAATATGACGCTCTGGCTGCCGATTTTATTCCCGCTTCTATTTCTTGTGCCTCATAATTTCTGTTATTTACGCTAACCCCCAGATATTTAATCTCTTCTGCCCGTTCAAATGATTACATGACAGACAAAAATGCTATCTTATTTGTGTGGTGCTTCTCTTTGAGATCGCTCCCGTAATGATGATATTCGATCAATCAGCCCCATTAAGAATATGTCTTGCTCATTTTCACAACGTACAGTAAACAAAGTTTTCTAAGAAAGTTCCTTTTCATCTACATACTTTTCGTACGTTTATGCTTACAAAGGCAAAGACCAGTGTCATTTATCTTAGACGTTACACCTTTCCTACTAATCGTATACTCGTCACCAACAAGTCGTTCGTTATTCAGTACTTCATAACAATACGTTTCTGGACGACGAATATCATTCTTCTTTCAGAGATGGACGAAGACATTGTTGCAATAATAACCTCAACATCCAACAACTGAAACGTAGGTCTTATCTAGAATAGTTGCTTTATCGATAACCATTGTTAACTTACCTTAAATAAAGAATATCTAAACCCAGACGTCAGCCAATGAACACAAACTAATTCTCTGACGCAATGCAAACACGATATTTCAAGCAACTGAACAGCAGATAGGCAGGGTAGAGGGTGGACAAATTCGAACCTGGGAAACATTCATTTTTCAAATTAATATTTCCAAGTCCGATTAAGCCGGCAGGCAAGGAATTTTCGTTCACTTTCTAGAGCGGAAAACTTGCATCTATACGCTAGCACACGATTGGTGAAAAAAATATAAATCTTTTTTTACCGATTATTACAACAGCTTAATAGTGGAAAGGCATGTGGACCGCATGCGATATCTCCGAGATTTCACAGAGATGATGGGAGGAAACGTGCTCCCCTTTTAGTAGAAGTTAATCGTAGGTCGCTGGAGAAACGAAGGATACCCATTTTCAAGAAGGACCGTCGGAAAGATGCAAATAATGACAGGCCTATATCGGTGTCATCTATTTGCTGCAGAATTGAGGAACACGCTCTATGCTCTCGTGTTACGGCGTTTTTTGAGAACGAAATCTCCCCTATAAATATAAGCATAAATTCGGCAAAGAGAGATCATTAGAAACTCACTGTGTTCCGAGGCAAGCTATATCGAATACGAAAAGAGCTGTCTGTCGATTTAGATGATCGGTCTCGTGAGACTAAAATGACGTTCAAAACAATAATCTTCACCTCGAGTAAAGAGAACTGGAGGTTACGTTTTGTCTTTACTGCAGTGTACGTTAACCTCGATGTTTCTTCGTTTATAAATACATAAAGTTCCGCAATCATGAGAACTGGGCTGAGGTTAAGGGAGAAATTAAAGTATTAGCAAGAATTAACTCCGAAACTTACTGAAAAAGTTGTGCTATTTTTCCTTACACGCTTTCATCAACCCTGAAAATGAGACGATTTATTCATTTACAAGCAAAAAAAGCTGAAGGCAGCCAGCACTGATTCGAATAATGTGTATATTCAACAGTGTTCTTTAAGGTGTCTCAACAAAATAAGCGTATTTTTAGAAACTCCTAAACGCTAACATCAGGAGCTGGTTGTAATTAGAAAGGTTAAGTAGGCATTCCAGTAGACCGATTAAAACCGCTTTTTATTTGTCTTTTATCCAATGAATGAATGCTGTTTAAAAACAGTTAGAATACCTCGTAAACGCGTCGGTATTGGTAAAATTTGTTATAACAAAACTACGAAAAATGTCATATTGGAGCCGGCCGCGGTGGTCTAGTGGTTCTAGGTGCGCAGTCCGGAAGCGCGGGACTGATACGGTCGCAGGTTCGAATCCTGCCTCGGGCATGGATGTGTGTGATGTCTTTAGGTTAGTTAGGTTTAAGTAGTTCTAAGTTCTAGGGGACTGATGACCACAGAAGTTAGGTCCCATAGTGCTCAGAGCCATTTAAACCATTTGTCATATTGGTGGTTCAAGATGTACTTCAATTGAAGACTTTTTTTTTCAAAGAAATGATCTAAAAGAACTAGCTCGTAAATTACGTTTTATACTTTTTAGATGGCAGAGACTAAGCTGCCTTTTAATTCTTCTGTAAATGTATCATTCTTTTCTATGGTTTTTATTCTGAGTGGAAGTATGTCTTACCAGTGATCACTTGTTTTGAATATTTATTCACATCTGCGTATTTCATGCTTAATTTGTAAACTGTTGACAATCACAATTCACTCCTGAGAGAGAGAGAGAGAGAGAGAGAGAGAGCGCTCCTAATATATTTAGCATCGAATGTTACAGAACATACTTCTATTAACTTAGTAAGATAGGTCCTAGAACCTTGTGGAAACGTGAAAGGAAAAAAAAACCAGATACAGCAGGACGTCAACCTGCTATGTAGCTACACTACACTTCATAAGGCCCTTATTACACTAGGCCGCCAGGCGACGCAGCCATGCACGCCACCGGTGGCGCTGCTCGTCATTGGGAACAGATTATTGTGGATCTTATTAGACTAAGGCAGCCAGTGGCGCCGACAGAAGCTGGCTGCTGACTGGCTGCATTGCCCCGCCACCATGTCGGCCGCCACTGGTGGCAGAGAGTTTTGGCAGGGCATTGTGTCGAACGGAGCCTGTTACACTGGGTCGCCAGTCCTGCCACCACCACTCGGTTTGGCTATCACGTCATCAGGTCACTGCACGCTAGTGACCAGGGAACATATCGGGCAACAACTATACACACATGCTCCTCCTAGAACTTTTAATGAAAAGGAGAAGGAGACGGGAGGGGGAGATACATGTACAACCTGTGCTATCGTTAAGAGAATCTAAAGGGGTGTATTATACCTTTATTGATGAATTGTGTTTAGGTAACAACAAGTTTTTTAATCACCTACGAATGTCTAAATAATTTTTCTTTGAGTTATTACCGTTAATAAAGGCTGATATTACCGGAAAAAAAACGAAATTGGGGATGTGTACCTCACCAGAGGAAAAACTCGTAGCACTTTGAGTTAAGTAAACCAATAAATTGTATACAAAGTAATAAATTTTTTTGCTTTAGGGAAGATTAATTACTTTTGAAAACGGTTAAATTTTTAAAAATATGAATATTTCAGTTCAATATTTTATCCTATTATGTCAAAATGAAATTGATTCAAAGTGTGACTAAAAGTAGAAGATTAATAAGAACTTTTATTTACCAGAAGAACAGTGAGCAATAAGAACATTTATTTCCAAAAGTTTTATACATTGTATGTGTGGAATATTTGTATATATACACTACATATTGAAGAGCAAAGGTTCACTCATTTGACTATCAGAATCTTCATTTGATGTGACTGAAGTGTCTGCACATGGAGGAGATTATAAGAAGACGTTGGCATTTGGGCATTGTTGAAAATGAGTCTGGAAAAATTGAACTTGTGGTTGTTGATCCACTATTCCTGGCTGAAGTATTGTTTTCTGTTGCATAGGATGTTGTGCCATCGGCCGTTGTGCCATGCACTGTATTTGCATAGACTGTGGTTTTATAGGTCACTGTAGCATTTATGATGGTGGCAGAGGAGTGAAGGCTCCAATATAACCAATTTGCAGCCATCCTTGCTGTACAGGTTGGTTCAAATGGCTCTGAGCACTATGGGACTCAACTGCTGAGGTCATTAGTCCCCTAGAACTTAGAACTAGTTAAACCTAACTAACCTAAGGACATCACACACATCCATGCCCGAGGCAGGATTCGAACCTGCGACCGTAGCGGTCTCGCGGTTCCAGACTGCAGCGCCAGAACCGCGCGGCCACTTCGGCCGGCTTGCTGTACAGGTTTTTGGGCAGCAGCGACGAGAGGAATCATGTCTGCCCGGAATTTTAATTTGTTTTCAGAAGGTACTTTACGAATCTCAGTTAATATAGAGAGGAGAAACAGCTTATCCTCATCTGTTTCATCGAAAGTGCGAGATTTATTTTCTTCTTTAGAACTTCAGTTAGCTCATCATCGTTGCTGGTTCTTTTTTAGATTTGTGCTGAGAGATCCTACAATTGGGTCAATTATCAAACGAAATAGAAGTTTCATTTTCTTCTTCATTCACAATGCCTTCTTCGTCCAGGATTGTTGTAGATTTTTTCACTGCAGTTTCTAGAAAACGTAGTTGTTCAAAATAGGTGTACTGTTTTATCCTGGTTGCAGATGAACCACTTTTGACACCCTTTACCCGCAGAAGTTCTCTCGTGTAATATGAGCGGATGGATTTCCACTTCTTCTGAAAGAGTGTCACATAACAAAAAGTTCATTAGAAGGTGAGAGAGAGAACAGTCGCTAAGTGCTCTCATTCTCAAATATTGGGTGCATAAATCTGGGTATTTTAGCTCGGTGGCATCCCGATGTTTATGATGCCATATCTCCCCGATAATGTCTCGTATTTCTCTTCTTTTGACTAGGTACTTTCACGGGCATACGGATAACAACTCACCAGTCGGATGAATGGTTTAGGAACGTACAGAGGACAATACATACATTCATTTTCATATATAGAGATGTTAAAGTGATTGAACTGATTTTTTAATTTTGTTTCAGATGTCTGGCAACGGGAACTTCGATGCAAGATCTACATTACCAGTACAGAATAAGTCGAACTACAATCTCAGTGTTTGTAAGACAGGTTTTAGATGCCACCTGGAAAAAAAAATTAGACGAGAATGCTTTCCAGATCTCAACACAGATTTTTGGCTTAAGACAGCTGCTGGTTTTTACGAAAAAACCAACGTCCCACACTGCATTGGAGCCATTGATGGAAAACAAGTACGAGTGATAAGGCCAACTGAAAGTGGATCACTGTATTATAATTACAAGAACTTTTTCCAGTCGTGCTGCTCGCTATGTGTGATGCCAACTACAAATTCATTTTCGAGGATGTGGGTGTATGTGGTAGGACTGCTGATTTCACGACATTTAAGGACTGTGTTGTTAAGAAAAAGCTTGAAGAGGGCTCCTTAAATATTCCTGAAGCTCTATCTTCTTTACAGGGATTGGATGAGCCAATGCTCTTTATGATTGTTGGGATGAAGGTTTCGGTCTGACTACGAAGTTACTTAGACCTTATGCAGGTAAATGTTTGACGGTAAAAAAACGTGTATGTAACTACCGACTTAGCAGAGCACGAAGGAGTATATAGTGTACGTTTGAAATCTTGGCCAACAAGTTTAGAATTTTCCATCGACCATTGAATGTTGACCTTCGTTTGGGTGAACTCAACGGTACGACCGCTGAAGCGAGAACATGTACTTAATATTTATCATAATTATAGTTTAGTGGATATAGTCTGCTTGGTGTTTTAACACCCATGTGAATATTAGCAAAAAATAAATAAACGGCAGCTATTTTAAAAATTCATAACCTTTTGAATTTTTTTTCCTTTTTAGAGAAAAACGAAGGATATCCTCCCAAGCATAATGTAGAAGCATAAGGTTATGATTTAAAAAAGTAGAAGAACAAGCATTCAGTTTTCTCAATAGTCATAATGATAACATTATATTTGCGAGGATTTACGAATAAACATGATGCTTAAATAATCACAAAGGTTATTTATTCCTCTCAACCAAGGACCGCTGCTCAAAATCCGGTAGGAATGAACAAATAATTTCATTCCAAGCATTTAATTTTCTAGAATGAGATTTTCACTCTGCAGCGGAGTGTGCGCTGATATGAAACTTCCTGGCAGATTAAAACTGTGTGCCCGACCGAGACTCGAACTCGGGACCTTTGCCTTTCGCGGGCAAGTGCTCTACCAACTGAGCTACCGAAGCACGACTCACGCCCGGTACTCACAGCTTTACTTCTGCCAGTACCTCGCCTCCTACCTTCCAAACTTTACAGAAGCTCTCCTGCGAAACTTGCAGAACTAGCACTCCTGAAAGAAAGGATATTGCGGAGACATGGCTTAGCCACAGCCTGGGGGATGTTTCCAGAATGAGATTTTCACTCTGCAGCGGAGTGTGCGCTGATATGAAACTTCCTGGCAGATTAAAACTGTGTGCCCGACCGAGACTCGAACTCGGGACCTTTGCCTTTCGCGGGCAAGTGCTCTACCAACTGAGCTACCGAAGCACGACTCACGCCCGGTACTCACAGCTTTACTTCTGCCAGTACCTCGCCTCCTACCTTCCAAACTTTACAGAAGCTCTCCTGCGAAACTTGCAGAACTAGCACTCCTGAAAGAAAGGATATTGCGGAGACATGGCTTAGCCACAGCCTGGGGGATGTTTCCAGAATGAGATTTTCACTCTGCAGCGGAGTGTGCGCTGATATGAAACTTCCTGGCAGATTAAAACTGTGTGCCCGACCGAGACTCGAACTCGGGACCTTTGCCTTTCGCGGGCTCTACCAGGAGAGCTTCTGTAAAGTTTGGAAGGTAGGAGGCGAGGTACTGGCAGAAGTAAAGCTGTGAGTACCGGGCGTGAGTCGTGCTTCGGTAGCTCAGTGGTAGAGCACTTGCCCGCGAAAGGCAAAGGTCCCGAGTTCGAGTCTCGGTCGGGCACACAGTTTTAATCTGCCAGGAAGTTTCATTTAATTTTCTTATTACTGTAAGCTTCAGAACTGGTATCCCAAATTGCGGGATGATGTTCAAGTGCACAAATGAAATCTTCAGTATTCACTTGTGTGTCCAATAATTTCTGGCATTCTTTCAGTGCTTCTTTCAGTTTCATGATTTTGCCTTTTGTCGTGTCTACACTTCCACTCCTTTCCACAGTGACACTCTACAGTTCACTAGACATATTAAACCAAATGAAATAGTGCGCAGCAAAGTGTGCGAGGAAAACATTGTTCGACTAGCTAGAAGTGCCGAACTACCGTAGCCTGAACAAGTGATGGTTGCGCAGCCGGTGACGCAGTTGGCTGCGCCGCTGGCGTCCTTAAGACGCGGCGACACCAGTATACACTTCAGTTTCGTCGTTTTGTGGGTTCCTGAGTCGTGTCTGAAATGAAAGTTTTGGCAGCTGCACGTCGCACGAGTTGTCATGGAGTTAAAGCTTGTTGTGTGGAATCGCTGCATAAGAGAAATATAAGAAATGTGTTTCGATTCGTGCATTACAATCGAGAACACTCGGCATGCTATAAGATACGGTTTTAGTTGGTGATGGCGCTATTTCATTAACACCAATAATTATTAATCTTAGCAGTAATAATTGTTAACATTAGCAACAATAATATTTCGAAGCAGGCCGTATTAAGAAGAGAATGGTTTGCAAACTACTCTCTTGAAGATAGATCTGTACGGTGGCAATATTTCAAAATTCTAACATATGTAAATGGGGAGCACTGTAGCGACGTTTTAAATAGATGAATAATCAATAAAGAATGCAGCTTCTTGAATTTGTATAGCCTTCCTTCCTGTCTACAATATTCCTTAAAGAGTTGGCCAAGTCGAACAATGGGATTTTAGTCTTGTAGACAAGAGCATTGCCACAGCTATAATTACACTTGCTTGTATTTTTCTTAACTCAGTTGTATCTGTGCTGCTAACTTAATAAATTTTGTCCTGCAGCTTAGATACTGTCAAACCATGTATGTTATGATCGCCCATGACGATCTCAGCGGCAGCAATATGTTGCTTATTTTTGTAATCAGCATCATTGAAATCCCACAAACACCTATGCAGAGCATAGATATCCAAAGAACAAACGTTATTCTCCGTTTCCCATTTCATATTTCAGTTTGTATATACTCTACGAACACGCATAACCTCAAAACTCATGCAACTAGTGTCGCCGAAGTTGGAACACGCCGGAAGTGTTTTGTTTCACCAAAGAGTTGCGCAAACACGCGGCGTGCATGCGCAGTGGCCGGTAGCGCAGATGACTACAACGTAGTGTCGTCGTGTAAACTAGGCTTTAGTGTAACAGAAACAGCGCCTCCGGTGGCGTGGCTGGCAGCGTCGCCTGGCGGCCTAGTGTAATAACGCCCTAACTCAACGTTTATAACGACTACTTCAACATGAACTAGCGATAATTGGCCTTTTGTAGCCTAGCGTACATCTCATGAAGACTAACTGTTAATCGTCATTAGCCAGCCGGAGTGGCCGTGCGGTTCTGGGCGCTACAGTCTGGAACCGAGCGACCGCTACGGTCGCAGGTTCGAATCCTGCCTCGGGCATGGATGTGTGTGATGTCCTTCGGTTAGTTAGGTTTAATTAGTTCTAAGTTCTAGGTGACTAATGACCTCAGAAGTTGAGTCGCATTGTGCTCAGAGCCATTTGAACCATTTTTGAATACGTCATTATGTGAGGTTCAGTTATAACGAATCGAACAAAGGAAGGCGTGTTTTTTACAAATTGTCTATGTGCCATTTCCTTGAAACGGTATACTTACATAGCAATCAAGTTACGATACGCAATTACGGAAACCAATATGGTGTTTCCCATGCACCCACATCAAATGCTAAAAAAAGTCGATAGCAGTTCCTACGGTCTTTGATAAGAGCGTGTGACGTCAAAATGACGTTATGTTTGCACAAAGTCTTATGAACTGTAGATTCCTCTTCGCTCTGTCCGTTTGTAGGACTCAGATCGCTGTAGAAAAATGCGCCCACGGTGACGTCGTGTTCCTTGACCTCTTGAAGCTTCAAAATGGTTCAAATGACTCTGAGCACTATGGGACTTAACTTCTGAGGTCATCAGTCCCCTAGAACTTAGAACTACTTAAACCTAACTAACCTAAGGACATCACACACATCCATCCCCGCGGCAGGGCTCGAACTTGCGACCGTAGTGGTCGCGCGGTTCCAGATTGTAGCGCCTAGAACCGCTCGGCCACCCCGGCCGGCACTTCTTGAAGGCATTGAATACAATTCCACATTGTCGTTCAGTGAACAAAATACGATCTTGCCAAGTATCTGACCAAATTTATGACTGGAGTCAGGATTTCCTTGCACGTCGCTCTTAACGGAAGAAGTCGCCAGATTTAAAGGTAATTTGAGGCGTGCCCCAGGTGAGTGTAACAGGGCGGTTACTATTTGCTTTATAATTCAATGATGCAATGGATAACGTCGGAACGTTCATGAGGCTGTTAGCAGATGATTTCGACGCCTTTAAGAAAGTAACATTGTCAGAAGACTCTAGCGAACTGCAGTAAGAGCTTCAAATTATTGTTGATTGGTGCAGGGTTTGGAAGTTAATCTTGAACGTAAACGAATGTAACGTCGTACTCATAAATAGGCAAAGAAATCTACTCATGCCACTATACATAAAAACAAGGATTTTTTAAATCAATCTACCAATTTTTAAACAGAAATTCGTGCATGAAATACGAAGAGTTGCCGGGGAGAAATTACTTTAGGCTGTACACTGAAGAGCTAAAGAAACTGGTACACCTGTCTAATATCGTGTAGGGCTCCACGAGCATGCAGAAGTGCCGGAACACGACTTGGAATGGAGTAGACTAATGTCAGAAGTAGTGCTGGAGGGAACTGATACCATGAATCTCCATGAAATACGAAGAGTTGCCGGGGAGAAGTTACTTTAGGTTATACACTGAAGAGCTAAAGAAATTGGTGCACCTGTCTAATATCGTGTAGGGCTCCACGAGCATGCAGAGGTGCCGCAACACGACTTGGAATGGAGTAGACTAATGTCAGAAGTAGTGCTGGAGGGAACTGATAGCATGAATCTTGCAGAGCTGTCCATAAATCCGTAAGAGTACGAGGGGGTGGTGATCTCTTCTGAGCAGCGCGTTGTAAGGCATCCAAGATATGCTCAATGAAGTTCATATCAGGGAAGTTGGTGGCCAGAGGAAGTGTTTAAACCCAGAAGAGCGTTCCTGGAACCACTCTGTAGCAATTCTGGATCTCTGGGGTGTCGCATTGTCCTGCTGGAATTGCCTTAGTCCGTCGGAATCCACAATGGACATGAATGGGTGTAGGTGACCAGACGGAATGCACAATGGACAGGAATGGATGCAAGTGATCAGACAGGATGCTTCCATATGTGTCACCTGCCAGAGTAGTACGTAGACGTATCAGGGGTCCCACGTAACTCCAACTGCACACGCCCCACACCATTACAGGCCTCCACGAGCTTGAACAGTCTCCTGCTGACACGCAGGATCCATGGATTCATGAGGTTGTCTTCATACCCTTACACCTCCATCAGCTCGACTCAATTCGAAAGGAGACTCGTCCGACCCAGCAACACGTTTCCAGTCATCAACAGTCCAATGTCGGTGTTGATGGGCCCAGGCGAGGAGTAAAGCTTTCTTGTCGTGCAGTTATCAAGGGTACACGAGTGGGTCTTCGGCTGTGAAAGCCCATATTGATGATGTTTCGTTGAATGGTTAGCACGCTGATACTTGTTGATGGCCCAGCACTGAAATCTGCAGCAATTTTGTCAAGTGGAACGTTTCTCCGCAGTCGTCGTTGGTCTCGTTGTTGCAAGATCTTTTGATGGCCGCAGCCATGTCGAAGATGTGATGTTTTACCGGATTTCTGATATTCACGGTACATTCGTGAAATGGTCGTATGGGAAAATCCCCACTTCATCGCTACCTCGGAGATACTGTGTCCCATCGCACGTGCGCCGACTATGACATCACATTCAAACTCTCCTACATCTTGATAACCTGGCATTATAGCAGCAGTAACCGATCTAACAACTGCGTCAGACACTTATTGTCTTATACAGGCGTTGCCGACCGCAGCGCCGTATTCTGCTTGTTTACATATTTCTGTATTTGAATACGAATGCCTGTACCAGTTTCTTTGGCGGTTGAGTGTATTTAAAATTAGCTTCGCTACTTGTGAAACATTTTATGGTATTATAGAAAAGGTCAAAAATTTTTATTGCCGCATTCTGAAATCCTTTCTGAGACCTTACAGCTTTAGTGATAGGTCATAAAGGTAATTTTTTCTGCCTCTGTTGTTGGAGATGTGGTTACGACTATTCTTCTCAAATTGTGATGGATTGTTTATGACGAATTTCTTTAACTAATATATGTGTTGTGATGGTACAGTGCAAATCCTCAATGCATTGAAGAGTATGAGCTTGACGACAGTGGTTAAACACATACGATTCTTTTTGCTTGCTTTTGTGCAATTCTAAGTGAGGAATTGTCCCAGAAAATTATTCCACGAGATATAAATGAGTGGAAATATGCAAAATATGTCCGGAGGCTGAGTGGTTGTTTCCAAGACTAACAATTATACAAAGAGTGAAACTAGCTTAACTTAATTGTTTGAGAAGCTCAGTAATATGCTTCTTCCTGTTCAAGTTTTCATCAATACGTACACCCAAAGATTTGGAGGATTCAACCCTATTTACTGACACATGTTCAGTTGCTATATTATATTGGTATGAATCAATTTGTTGTACAGAACCGAATATTATGTGTCTTCTTTAAATTTGGAGGGAACCCATTTTGAGAAACCACTTAATAATTCTTTGAAAAACATCATTAATAGTCTCTTCTGTGACTTTCTCTCTGCTAGGATTTATTGTAAAACTGGTATTTGCAAAAATTACCAATTTTGCTTGACGGGTGTTAAGTGGAAGATCATTCACATATGTAAGGAAAAGGACTGGTTGTAAAATAGAAAGTTGAGGGGCTCTTTTCGTGATGTCTCCCCAGTCACTAAAATTTTCTCTTATATCATTTGAATCATTCGGCACTAATTATTTCATTCTGTTTGTTAAGAATGATTCTGACCAGTTGTGTGTACATCTAACAATTCCATCAAACAAAAGTTTTTATAAGCGAGTATCACGCTCAATGCAATCAAACGCATTGGAAAGACAAAAAAAAAAAAAAACTAACTAGCTATATTTTGCTATTCAATCCTTGTGATGTTTGATGTGTGAATATATAAATAGCATGGTCAGTGGGAGGAACTCTTCTAGAATTGAAGCTCTTATGTACTGAGTGAGTTGTTTCTACTTAAATGTGAGTCTGCTCTAGACTCCATTACTTTTTTGGATATTTTGGAAAAATACTTCAGTGAGGAATGTGGATGACAACTGTTTAAGGCTATCTTGTCATCTTTATTATAAAGAGGTTTAACAACTACATATTGCAATCTGTCAGGAAATAGTTCCCTATACCAGTCATGCATTGCATATAACACTAAGGACATTTCTTAACAAATTAGAAGAAAAACATTACTAAGCTTTTGTTTTTAGATTTTTTATAGCTTTTTAATTTCAATGAAGGCTGTTGGTGCTACTTCTAGTTTTGTGGACTGACATTTTTAATATATTTTCTTCCTTCTTCAACTGAACTACTCCATCTTATTTTAATTGCTAAAATAAGAAACTGATTCTTGAAAGAACTTGTGGATTACCAGTCACAACACTGTCATGTAGTTTAATTGTTGTGGTCTTTTGTACACTAACTGGCTGTCCTGTCTCTCATCTGACAATATCCCCTACAGTTTTAATTGTGTTATCTGAATTATTAATTTCTGTCATGATTTCCATTTTTCTTGATATTTTAATGAATTCCCTTAAATTATTACAGTATTTGTTGTAGTATGCAAGTATTGTTGGATCTTGATGTGTTCTGGTCTGCGAATAAATTTCCCTCTTCCTCTCACTGAGATTTTAATTTCTTTAGTCGTCTGTGGTTTTCTCGTTTGTTTCAGATCGAGCAGTGTCTATAAAATGTCATCAATCAGTGTCTTACTATCTTACTGTACATGAGTTGGAAAACTAGCTACTGAAATTAGAGTGAAACACCCAAACAATAATTCCAGTTCATCTTTCCCATCTGTATCTTTTCAAAATTCTGGATTCAGATTTCCACAAACTGTTTATTCTTGTCTGACAGGTAGCTCAATAACACAGGGCAATGAAAATTTTTTTTGAAAAACTTTTTTTGCTTTGATAGCTGATCTTTATAGATTTTTATGAGCTGAATCCAAATCGAGCCTTGAGCAATATACTTTTTATTATATAGTATACAAATCCTTTACTATACAGTAAACAGGAAAATTAATGAAACGCTTTGTTACAACAGATGCATGCTTTGTATTTTCAGTAAGCTATTAGCTACTTAAAACAATGATATGTGTTAATAAAGGTTTCACATGTCAGCTGGAATTGGTTTGTATTTGCTTTCTATTTTATCTTTGAAGCTTCCTGTGTAGCTTTTTCTATGATGAGTCGTTTGCTGAACTTCTCGGTGAAGTGCCCAACAGTAGTCCCCCATCATGTTGGTGTTCCAGCGGCCTTAGTAGCGTTTCTCCATCACTTTAATGTCCTGGTGAAAACGCTCTCCTTGCTCCTCACTAACATCTCCCATATTGTTTGGGAAGTAATCAAGGTGACTGTTCAAAAAGTGAAATTTCAGGCTCATTAAACATCCTAAAGTTTAACTTCTTTAATATTGTAGCTATAATAGAAACATATTCTGGGTCTTTTCATGTCCTAAGAACTTTGTAACGACTTGCTTGAATGATACCCATGCTTCTTTCTCATCTGAGGTCATTGTGGATTCAAAGCTAACATCAAACATCAATTTTCTAATGTAAGGTCCGTCAAAGACGCCTTCTTTTAGTTTATCTTCTGAAAGGTGTGGAAACTTTTGGCAGAGATACTTAAAACCTGGTCTGTCTTTAGGCAAAGCCTTTACAAACTGTTTCGTTAGGCCTAACTTTATATGTAGAGGCGGCAGGAGTACATGTTTTGGAGTTACAAGGTTTTTGCGTAGAATGTTCTTCTCACCAGGTTGTAAAGACTCCCTCACTGGCCAGTTCTTTCTGCACAAGTGTTGGTCCCTAGCCCTACTGTCCCATTCACACAAGAAACATGGAAATTTGGTAAAGCCACCTTGCTGACCAAGGAGCAAGCATGTTACTTTTAGATCGCCACATGCCATCCAACCATGAGCAGAATAATCTATTTTATTTATCACTATTCCTAGGTTTTCATAGCTTCCTTTCATATGTACAGAATGTCCAGCAGGTAGAGATGCATACATGTTACCATTGTGTAACGAAACAGCCTTTAAACTAGTTTTGGATGAATCAACAAACAGCCTCCAGTCTTCCTATTTGTATTCAGTACCAAATTCATCAGACTGGGACTGTCTGAACAGTACACTAAATCACCTTCTTTTTGAAAAAAAACTTGGAAAATTACTGCTGTCTCTTTCTATACATGTATATGCTGGTTCCAACTGCCAATAAGTTCTTTTCTTTTAATCTAGAGCCAAACAGTTCAGCTTTTTCTTTCGTTAAGCCCACGTCCCTAACCAAATGGTTAAGCTCAGTCTGAGTAAACAATTTGGGCTCTAGACTTTCAGTATTACAGTGGAATTCATCATTATCTGCTTCATGTAAATCAGATTCTACATCAGAAAATACTTCTGTTGGAATAGAATTTAAATCATCTGGTCGTTCAGGAACTGGCAAATCTACATCGTGTTCTACTGGTTGGATGGTGGATGGAAGGTTAGGGTAGCTTATTACCTTCTTGTTTTTCGAATTATGACCAGTAATATCAACACTGAAAAAGTAGCAATCATCGGAATGATTTCTTGACTCCTTCCATATCATAGAAAAAACAAATCTAAAGGCTTTTTCTTCTTTTTGGACCATTTTCTGAGATCTTTGACACACACATAACATACCTTGTGTGGCGCCCAATATTTATCTTGATCACCAAGTTTAGATCCAAAGTATGATAGATAAACCTTTTTCACAAAGTCTGTAAAGTTTCTTTGGTGTTTTTAGTCACAGATTCACCACAAATATAACAAAAGCTGTCAGCAGAGTTCTTACAACCACGATTAGACATTGTACGGAGCACTTGTACAGGAAACAGGAAAGTGAGGTTAGGGTGACAGTAAACAAAACACCATTTGTTAACACAAAAATAGAATCGACCTTTTTTTGCCAGCAAATGTTTTTTAGCAAGGCTACCAACGTCATCTACATTTATTACACCTCCTTTTAAAAGTATTTTAACTATATAAAAGCTCTTTAAAAATTGCTTAATTTAATAAATTTAACTGTAAAATGTGAAGAAATGGTGGGTAATACTGTTTTTTAGTATTTTTGGATTTCTCGCCCTAAAAACATAAGAATAAGGTATTTTCAGCAAAACAGTTTTTCCATAGTTGGCCTGTGTAATGCATCTAGATTTCTCACAGACAGCTCAAAGCTTCCTAGTGCGGATATGTAGACTGTTACAATTGCTAGAGACGTATTCTGCAATAATAACTCACAAGCACCAGCTTCTAGATTCTGATCTACGAAAAAACTCTTTGTTTCAACAATTTTGGCCTTATGTCCAACTCTTACACAAGTTGCAACTCCTCCTTCTTACATGTACGAAAATGATTCTAGTCTTAAATCCCCGACATTTGACATCTCCATTCTTGTGGTTACATGACGTTCAGGAATAGAGAAGATTGGCACACTTCGTGATAGGATTGTTTAGTAGGCGCGAGAGCATTACGGAGATGCGCAACAAACTCACGAGGTAATCACAATGTGGAAATCCAACAATTAGGACTAAGACCAAGGGTTCACCAACTATCATTCTGCCCATGTGCCATACGCGAACTGAACAGGAAAGGGGTGAAAAGCTACTGGTACCAGAAGTACCACCGCCACATACCATAAGGTGGCTGGCAGAGTCTAGATATAGATGTAGAATAGATATATTTCTTGCAGAGTTTGCGCATTAGTGACAACAAAATTAGATTCTGTCTTGTAGTAGGAAATTATATAATGGATTCTTGTTATTAATTATGTGCAATTGAGACTGAGGAGTAAATACCATATTGTGACAACATGGTGTTGCCCTCTGTCACCTTGGCAAATATCACTTCCAGTATTCTATTATAGCGTTGTGTGTCTGCAAGGAAATTTATATGAGAGCTCACAGATATCATAGAAAACTCTGTTTGTACGTGTAAATAATGTGAAAAAGTACTTCACTGCGATGTACTTCATGACAAAAAGCTGAAAAATCAAAGATACGCGATACGTCGCTTTGAAACCGCAATGAAGGTCCCTGAATAGCTAACTGGAACACGAAACTCTGCGTCAAAGTGCACTTTCAGAGATAAAATATACTGTTGAGACTATAGCAAACGAGTTGTCGAACTATGTATTCCAAGATGGACATTAATAAGATCTGAACAGTGTATCCTGTAATGCAGTTAGAGTTTGAGAGAGCAAGTGCTCAAGTTGATATGTGACGTTGACACGGTATTTCCCTGGCCACGCAAATTTCTCGACCTGATATCAGGTAACACAAAAGTTAGTAATAGTAGAACTTGTTGTAGGGCAGAGGGAAAAATTTGCTTCTGGGCCTCTGCAATTTATTGCTGAAATCCGCATCTAAATACATCGTCTGCTTCGAGAGTTATGTGATTTTTAGTAGAACGACACATCAGAATTCAGGGAGGTGAACGGCCGTCATATTTGACCGTTGTCACACAGGGCGACTAGGTGTGGTGGCGGGAATTGTGGCTATTGGACTGGGAAGAAAATAGGTCCCGGATATGAGCGAATAGAAGACATCTCGAATGTTCTAGAACTTGACGTAGGAATAATTGTGTCAAAACTAAAAAGTACGACACAACTTAAGGAAAAAGATATACCTTAGCAAAAGCAGGATGCACTCGTCCCTGTCTTCTCATGGTGGGAGAGAAGAGACAGTTCGTTTTGCGTGAGGCACAACGATCTTAAAATTAGAACAAGAAGGGCTCCAAGTATGTACAAGTGTGAGTTACTGTTGTGACTTCAAAAAGTCGCTTGGTTGTAAAAATGAGGAAAATTTGCGTGCCTGACATCACAGGCTGATTAACAGTTACAAATGGGGACTGTGCCCCTTGTTCTGGGCAGACTGTAGTGGGTGTTCATGGAGATCGGACCATGTAGCTGATGGCATCTCAACTTTAGTGATGCAATAAGCCTGTTTGTACATGTGTTGTTTGTGAAGTACAGACAGGTACAGTCATGTAGGAAGGGACTTTTCTTAAATGTTATGATTTGAAATGTGACAATAATTACAAGTTTAGATATGGGCATATCAGATGAACAAAGCTTATGTCATGCTGTTGTGTCATGTCTTACACTGGTACAAGGTAGTGGGGCTACGTTTATCATCTTACTGAGTATGTGCTCAGTGTGGCAGTCGATAATCGCATATGGCCTTCCGGTCACAAATGCCTGCGTAAATTTAATAGTTGTGTAGTATCTTATGCGTTCCCTTCCTAGGCAATATCGTAACAACTGTGTCGAGGCTTCACGCTCACATTATCAGCAACCGACATCACGGCAGTGTTTCGAAGATGGCTAACAAATAGGGGTCAATTGTCCAGAAGATGGAGAGCCAAACTTCAACTGTACACCGGAGACGACCCAAGTGGTGCTATAGTCCATAGGCTGACCAGACCTATTCTCTTTCGAAAGAAACTTGATCCGAAGATAGGCCTGGCTGTATTCTAGCACCAAATGGTATGTGGGGCAGCACTTGGCCCAGAGTAGATCAGTTCGCTCCAAGTGAGTTTTCCCAGGGCAAGCGTCGATTCTGCAAGGATTCCATCAGTCAGGATTCACGCTCGAGAGATATCTCCAAGACGTCACTACCATTTACATCTGACATAGCGGCCTGGGAGCTTCCAGCTGTGGATTTAGAGTGTTCGTGGGCTCCACGCCAAAGAAGACTACTCTGTCGCCATGGCAGAGATTTGGACTTGAAAATTCGTTCCAATTTCACTTTTAAATGGCTAAACAATTTTGCTCCATATTGGACTTCGACTTTTATAATGTGTGTGTTTATTTAAATTAGACTCAGTAACAATCTAATCGGCCTTTAGCTGCCTGAAATAGTATTGTTCTATTTCAAGAAGAACGTATTTTATATTTTGTTTAACTCCAAATCAGAGTAGATATCCAATTAATCTTCAGTAAATAAACTCGTTTAATCATTGTGCCGCCGTTAGTGGACATATCACGTGGTTATGCTGTTATGTGTTCAAGTCAGGCTCACGTGTGTGCTCTGATCCAGATGGTGTTTGTATGCATTTTCCACTTGACAATACATTCCACATAATGTTACTTACAGCTTGATGTAACCAGTGGGTCTCTCTGCCCAGGTGTTGACACTACTCCAGCAGACACACCGTACCCATGAACTGTTGATCTGGTGGCCATCTACATGTGGCCTCCAAAAATCTCCTCTCGTGCCTCCGAGATCGGCCTCATGATCAAGGGTTTCTGATTGGCGCCACCAGCTTGCGAGTCACTCGACAGGAAGGCTAAACCGTGGGCAAATTACGTTGAACACATGGAGCAGCATTTCCTGTCTCACAGCATCTCAGGTGACGACCAGTGGCACTCATTCTTTTTGGCATCTATAGGCCTCAACATTTATCACTTACTACATTATCGTTTCATCATCATCAGTGGAAGGTAGCGGGAAACCACCATTGGAATCACTTCTCTAGACGATCATGCAGTGGACTTCTCTGGCGAGGCTTCCCCCATAACTAGACCTTCCGTAAGGCAGAACACAAAGTTTTTTTTTACAACTAACTGAGGAAGTGGAGCCCAGAGACCTTCATTAGGACAAATTGAAGACCAGTACAAAAACTTTTGGTTCATACCAGTACCAGCAAGTTGAAATCAGTGTTGGAACAGCAACCAAAGATGTCACCAATTATGACCTCACGATGGTCCTTCACCTGACTCCGAAAACTTACCATTTTTCTTTGTCCCAGAGACAGAGAAAACTACCATCTCCATCCCAGACACTGGTGGGCCGTATAAACCACTGCCAATGGCCAGTGCCCTGCAAAGGTCTTCAAAAGCTACACATGTCATGTCAGAATCGACATCAATTCAGGTCGACATCATCTCCTCACCGCCCCAGCCAGAAGTTCAGACCCTACCACCTCTAGGAATGTCGAGATGGACTTTGCCATGACCTCCCGTTCACAGGGGGGGTGGGGGGTGAGGGTGTGGAGGGAGAGGGATGCTGTACTGAGGCTTAACGCCTGCAGTGTCAGCAGCCAACTACACGTTAGTGTTTCGAAGATGCCAAAGGAAAAGGGGACAGTGTTCTGGAAGGCAGACAACCATGATAAGACCTTACACCAGGAGGCGATCCAGAACTACTAGAGGCCATGGGCCGGTAGGTCCTATTATCTTCTGCAAGACGTGTCATCGAAAATAGATCTGGCTTTATCCTAGAGCTGATTGGTATTTAGGGAAATGTTCCGGCCAGACAATACCAGTTCACTCTTAGTTTTCCTGGGAGAGGCGCCGATTCTCTAAGGATTCCCTCGATCAGGGTTCTCACTCGAGAGCCGCCTCCTCGACGGTACTGCCATTCATATCTGATGTCTTGACACCGGAACTGTCAGCTGCTGACTTAGAGTTTTCGTGGCCTTCTCACCAAACAAGACGAGGATGTAGGCTTCCAAATTTTTTTCTGTGTAACTCTGTAATGGATACGCACCAGACGTTGACAATTTTGCACCGTGTGGACATTGAATTTAATAAAGGGTGTTTATTGAACTTCGGCCCAGTGACCGTCTAACCGGCCTTCAGCAGCCAGAAGTATTATTGATCTGTTTCAAGAAGCGTCTTATTTGCTTCATTCCTCTTCAGTAACTAAACCAGTTGAATCATTGCTACTTGGATACCTTCCGTGCTGCCGTCAGTAACGATCCAGGCGTTTCAGTTATAAATTCTAGGCTGAAAGCTGGTTTCAATGATATCCTCTTGGGTTGCTAATTATACAAAGTTTCGTTGGGAATATGATCACATTGAATTAGTGGCTCCCATGAAGGCTCCTTGAATTCTGGTGCGACGAGTCGGAATTGTTACCGATGTACACCAGATTATTTAGAGGACACAGAATCTTAACTATGTCTGTTTTTACTAGATGCGTATGGTATCTATTTTCTGGGCAACCAACCTCTTAGCAGCGAGTGTTGCATTCGAATGACGTGCATATATTTCCAGTAGGAGTGCCACGTCAGAACTCTTGCAAGTCAAGTGAGCCAGTGGGTAACTCAGACGAACGTGGCTGCGTAGAGTTCTTTTTCAGAGGGACAGTGCATGTTTTGTGCTTTTTACCTCATCTGTAGCAACTGATGTGTAAACATTAATTGACAAGTGAGGTAACTTACAAAGTAACAATACCTTCAGAGCTATTCAAATATTTATGAGGTAATCGACATGCAAGTTATATTTTTTTGGCATTGGAAATGTATGAAGGAGGAGAAATCAGGTTTCCAAGGAAGCATTTTTACCAAAAAAGTAAACAGGTACACTTGGATTTAAAAACTATCAGTCGGGCAGTTTACATTTGTCAAGTAATAATTAGGATAATAAGAAACGTGGACAAAAGCTTGTCATCTCTCAATGGGGTATCACGCTAATACAGTGTAAAGCTGCCTCTGCCCATGATAATACCCGCAATTCTGCGAGGAAGAGGGTCCACAAATTCTCGAGGTATGCCATATCCAGCTATTGATGATTAGATGATTAGAGCTTCCAAACAGTGGTGATGTCATATAGCCAAGCAGTGGAGGAGCGATAGCGCGCCTGAGCTTTCGGCAGACCAGGAACATAATTATGTGTGCAACCTTGTGGTCCATCTTACTGCACTAATACCACACATCATACCGGCACATACACAGTGATTCAGTTGCCCCTACCGCTGTCTTTTTATGCAAACCTGGCCTCCATAAACAATGTGCGAAATTCTCATATTCTCTCGCTAGCTGGGCACAAACTATCAATACTACAGAAAAAATGAGCAGCAACTCTTCTAGGAAATTAAATCTCGTTAAATTTTATGTTGGGATAGGTTTTTGCTAGAGCCCGTAGTTTTCGAGTTATTCAAGAAAAACGAACATAGTGACCTTCAAACACTTGGTCATGGCACTCCCTCCCACCACTGTACATTTGCGACTGCACGAATTATTTCCCACTTTAGACCTTCTTTAATCTTCATTGGCTGGCCTTATTACGCCACCGGCTTTGTCGACGACTTACAAATTGTAAAACTGACATTTGTGTAACTTTTACCCAACAATTTCGTGAATTTTAACAGCATAAAAATACTATAATCATTGTATTCATCAGGCCTTCTGGATAGAAACTACTGTGCTTGTAAGGGGTAAGTTTGGATCGAATTGTCAACGTAATTAGTATTAGGGCTACGTTTACAAAATCTTTTTTCTTTCATTATCCTCATGGGAGCGTTCTAATTAAAAATGTTAACGAAGTAGCCAACTGCTGGTGGCGTAATAGCCCAATCAATAGACATCAAAAAAGGTCGAATACCGGGAATCGTTCGTGTAGTCGGACATTTTTGAACAGTGGTAGGAGGGAGTGGCTCGAACAACATACTAGGAATTCTGACTGGTGGGGGTGAGTGTGGGGCGGAGGTGCGTTTGTAGACTGCTTCTGCACATTTTTCTTGAATAATGCGAAAATCGTGGTCTCTGGCGGAAACGTATCCCAGTATAAAATTTAACTACATTACGTTTCTTACAAAAAGGTCCTGATCATTGTTTCAATAGGACTAATGATTTGAGCATAACGACTGAGAGAATGTGATAATCTTGTATGCAGTTTATCGAGGCCAACTATAACATTGCAGATTACATAAAACGACTGCGGTAGGGGCATATGAATCATCCTGTATATTCTGAAGGGTCACGTGATAGACTAGTACCAGTTCTACATCAGCTACAAGGCTCCAGATCGATCAGTATTCTCTTCTAAAGGGATAGCTATATTTCATCCAGTGAACTTACACACAGATAGAGAGACACAAAAAACAGTGAGCTACTGGATGTGAGATATTTGGTTTCGGAAAAGGAAAAACTGTAGGGCAAGTAGCTGTTACTTTGTGTTTGCTAACGAAAGAAGGAATAAAGAAAAATTAGGATACCATTGGTCGACTAGAGACAGTCTTCCACAGTGTAAAATGGAATTAAGCTCGAGATACTGAGACAAAAGGAGGTGAAGTTCACAGACGAACGAGAAACATTCAAAAACTGAGAGTGACAATTAAGAATTATCACAAAGGAAGATGAGGAATGGTACATTTGTGTTAAGAAGGGCCCGCATCTCGTGGTCGTGCGGTAGCGTTCTCGCTTCCCACGCCCGGGTTCCCGGGTTCGATTCCCGGCGGGGTCAGAGATTTTCTCTCCCTCGTGATGGCTGGGTGTTGTGTGCTGTCCTTAGGTTAGTTAGGTTTAAGTAGTTCTAAGTTCTAGGGGACTTATGACCACAGCAGTTGAGTCCCATAGTGCTCAGAGCCATTTGAACCATTTTTGTTAAGAAGGTTATAGGAAAGTTTTACGTATTATCACTTGGTTTTTTGACTTACATATTGAAGAAGCAAGTTCAATAGATTCAAACACTAAGATTTATAAACGACGTCGACAAGCTTATAGGAAGAGACCTGTTTCAAGGAGCGGACAGGATACTCAATTCAGACCATAGATTTAGAATAGATGAGGCTAAGACGGAAGTAATAATTGTTAAGAGCAAAGTGAATAGAAATTTGTTTAATATTACATATTGGGTACACACACTCATAAGTCACCCCGAAGCAATTGGAGTGGAGTACCTAAATTTGTGCAGGTCGTCTAAAGGATAAGAGACAGTCAAATGAAAAGGAGACAGGTTGAAAAAAAGTAAGTAAACTGTTTATTACTTCAAAAGTAATTCGCGTAACTGTTAATTCATTTACCTGACTGTGAGACAATGTGGTCAATGCCTTGACGGAAAAATGTTTGCTGTTGCATACGGGACCATGATTGTGCTACGGCGTGCACCTCTTCGTTAAAAAGCAAATCGACGGCCACGAATTCAGGCATGGCGAGAGGTCGGGACTGTATGGTGGATGTGTAAGTGCTTTCCGGCGAAACTTCCGCAGCGTACTAGAAAGAAGTTTGCGAACGTGTGGGCGGGGATTTTATGGTTCAAATGGTTCAAATGACTCTGAGCACTATGGGACTTAACTTCTGAGGTCCTCAGTCCCCTAGAACTTAGAACTACTTAAGCCTAATTAACCTAAGGACATCACACACATCCATGCCCGAGGCAGGATTCGAACCTGCGACCGCAGCGGTCACGCGGTTCCAGACTGTAGCGTCTAGAACCGCTCGGTCACCCAGGCCAGTGGGGTTTTTATGCAGTAGCATGATGCTGTCCGTCAACATTCCTCCACATCTGGACTGTATGGCGTGCTTGAATTTTTGCAGAGTGCCCGAAAAGTATGTTGTGATTTAATTGTGACGTCGTGTTCCAGAAAGTCAATGAGCAGCGGGCCGTTGCACTTGAAGAAAAAGGTCATCATGATATTCCGGAGCTGGCGTACCTGTTATTTCCAGTACGCTGAAAAAGTTTCGCTGGGAAGCCGTTACAGTTCCGATGTCTCCCCACGCGATTTCCATGTTTTTGGAACCCTCAAGGAAGATATTCGTGACCGTCGATTTGTTTCAGACGAAGAGGTGCATGCCTGAGTACACTCACGGTTCCGTAGGTAACCGCAAACATTTCTCCACCACGGCATTGGCCGTCATGTCTCACAGTGGGACAAATGTATTTAACAGTTATGGCTATTACTTTTGAAATAATAAACACCTTACATACTTTTTTCATTTTACCTTGTTTCGATTTAACTGCCCCCTATAGATTAGTCCAGTCACGAAAAGTATGTTCAAGTGACAGCATAGTTTAGAAGTGAAACGTGGACGATGGTAAAATGAAGATGGAAGCATTCCATTAGTGGCGTTATACAGGAATGTTAAAACTTAAGTGGACCGAAATACTAAAAACGATACATCAGGAATTTTGTATGTAGTCAACCCTTATCGGTAGCAATGGTTATTGAGCGGCGTATCTGTCGCAGCATTAACAAGTAATTAACTTGGTACGGGAAGGAACAGTGCAGCGGGGAGGTTATAGGAGCAGACGAAAAGAATATAATATGTAAAAAAGTTTGTTCCCAAACGTGGGTGTAGAATGCATGTATTACTGAAAAACGTGCAATACATGGATGACATAGCGAAATGAGTAAAAATACTGACTTGAATGTTCTGTTTCACTTACTTTTCCATTAACACGTTAGTCATAAGAGATGGACTACTTTAAATTACATTTGACAAACGAGAATAAGGGAACTGTTTCACAGAGGAAGACTGCACTGTAGTTCCCTCTCTAGATTGTCCCACAGATGACAAAATGGTAGCTATCGAAATAGATGACAGAGGGATAGAAAAACAATTAAAATCGCTCAAAAGAGGAAAGGCCTCTGGACCTGAGGGGATATCAGTTCGATTTTACGCAGAGTACGCGAAGGAACTTGCCTCCCTCCTTGCAGCGGTGTAGCGTAGGTCTCTAGAAGAGCGTAGCGTTCCAAGAGATTGGAAAAGGGCACAGGTCATCCCCGTTTTCAAGAAGGGACGTCGAACAGATGTGCAAAACTATAGACCTATATTTCTAACGTCGATCAGTTGTAGAATTTTGTAACACGTATTATGTTCGCGTATAATGACTTTCCTGGAGACTAGAAATCTACGCTGTAGGAATCAGCATGGGTTTCGAAAAAGACGATGGTGTGAAACCCAGCTCGCGTTATTCGTCCACGATACTCAGAGGGCCCTAGACACGGGTTCCCAGGTAGATGCCGTGTTTCTTGACTTTAGCAAGGTGTTTGATACAGTTCCCCACAGTCGTTTAATGAACAAAGTAAGAGCATATGGACTCTCAGACCAATTGTGTGATTGGTTTGAAGAGTTCCTAGATAACTGAACGCAGCATGTCATTCTCAATGGAGAGAAATCTTCCGAAGTAAGAGAGATTTCAGGCAATCCGCAGGGGATTGTCGTAGGACCGTTGCTATTCACGGTATATATAAATGACCTCGTGGATAACATCGGAAGTTCACTGAGGCTTTTTGCGGATGATGTTGTAGCAGATTCAGAGGTTGTAACAATGGAAAATTGTACTGAAATGCAGGGGACCTGCAACGAATTGATGCATGGTACAAGGAATGGCAACTGAATCTCAATGAAGACAAGTGTAATGCGCTGCGAATACACAGAAAGAAAGATCTTTTATCATTTAGCTAGAATATAGCAGGTCAGCAACTGGAAGCAGTTAATTCCATAAATTATCTGGGAGTAGGCATTAGGGGTGGTTTAAAATGGAATGACCATATAAAATTAATCGTCGGTAAATCAGATGCCAGACTGAGATTCATTGGAAGTATCCTAAGGAAATGCAATCCAAAAACAAAGGAAGTAGGTTACAGTACACTTGTTCGCCCACTGCTTGAATACTGCTCACCGGTGTGGGGTCCGTACCAGATAGGGGTGATAGAAGAGATAGAGAAGATCCAACAGAGAGCAGCGCGCTTCGTTACAGGATCATTTAGTAATCGCGAAAGCGTTACGGAGATGATAGATAAACTCCAGTGGAAGACTCTGCAAGAGAGACGCTCAGTAGCTCGGCACGGGCTTTTGTTGAAGTTTCGAGAACATACCTTCTTCGAGGACTCAAGCAGTATATTGCTCCCTCCTACGTATATCTCACGAAGAGACCATGAGGATAAAATCAGAGAGACTAAAGCCCACACAGAGGCATACCGACAATCTTTCTTTCCACGAACAATACGAGACTGAAACAGAAAGGAGAACCGATAGAGGTACTCAAAGTAGCCTCCACCACACACCGTCAAGTGCCTTGCGGAGTATGGATGTAGATGTAGAAAAGTTATTATATACGCCTTGCTGCATAGACAATAGTAAAGGAACCATGTACATTGATCAGCCAAAACATTGTAACCACCTGTTTAAAAGCGTGTTGGTCCACTTGTGGAACTCAGCTCAGCAGTGACTCTGTGTGCCACGGACCCGGCAAGTAGTTAATAAGTTTCCAGGAGCCTACGCGCAGGTCACACACTTCCCGTAATTTACGGGTGGTTTGTCAACGTGGAACTGGCGCCCGACAGCGTCGCAGTTGGGTTTCTTCGGATTCAGATAAACCGAATCTGATGGTCAAGACATCAACGTGAGTTCACTATCATTTTCCACAAACCACTGCAGTACGACTGTGGCCTTGTGGCACAGATAGTTATCCTGCTGGAAGATGCCGTCGCTGTTGAGGAAGACATCAAGCATAAGCGATTACGGGTGGTCACTAATAATGTTCACGTAGTCCGCAGCTGTCATAGTGCCTTCGATTACTACCGCAGGTCCTATGGAAGCCCGGGTGAATGTCTCCAATAACATAAACTGCTCCCAGCGGCCTGTGTCCGTGGCGCACTGCATGTTTCGAGCAACGGTTCGCCTGGATGACTGCATGTCTGGACGCGATCATCGACCTGGTCTCCATATCCGCATCCAGTGACGCTTGTGGACTGAAGATGACACGGCGGCCGGTCGGTCCCGTTGGGCCTGCCAAGGCCTGTTCGGACGTTTACTTTCTTTTAGTTCAACAATAAGCGGGATTCATCCAATCAGGCGACACTATCCTACTGATCCGGGACCAACCTCGATGATCTCGTGCCCACTGTAATCACAATTGACGATGTTTGTTGGGTCAACATGGGAATACGTAAGGGCCCTCTGCTGCGGAAGACCCTGTTCAACACTGGTATCTGAACGGTGTGCTCCAAAACACGTGTATCTGCTCCCGCACTGCACTCTGTCGTCAGATCTGCCACAGATCGCCGCCTATCCCGGTGTTAGAGAGGGGGCAAGCCTCCGTTCCCAATGTTCTGTGACGTGGCATCGATGTCCAACTTCTTATCGCCTACTCGTGGTTTCAGCATTCTTCAACCACTTTCCACAGATGCTGATGACAGTACCACGCCAACAGCCTACCAATTTTGCCGTTCCCGAGATACTCGCTCCCAGGCACTGGGCCACAACAATCTGCCTTTTGTCAAAGCCGCTTAAGTCGGTGGATTTCCACATTTTCGCCACTTGCCGTCGCTAGAAGGATTGCCCATTCGTCTCTGCTCCTTTCATATGCAGTACTTCTCTTACCACGTAATGTGCCGTCAGCGCCACCAGGCAGCATACAACCCCGCGGTGGGCAGGTGGCATAGTGTTTTGGCTCATCAGACTATGTCTTCCGTTGTAGGAAGTAGACTTCCCATCTTCACAGATGCAGAAATCATTTTGGCGTACAGAGTAGCTGACGTGTAACTTGAGGACTAGAAAAACATTCAGTGCACTACAACGAGAAACTATCGCGTAGATCCTAAGTTTCAGGGAAAAATATATGTTTGTGGTCTGATGGGATTCCTTTGGTTATGAGCTGAACAGAGCTAACTTAGATTATAGAACGCCGCCTCCACTGAGACACAGGACTGCGGAAAATTGCATTCCTTTGTCATTTAATACTTTCTGAAGCAAATATTCTCAGTAAATCTTAATATCACCAATCGGCAGACATCTATCAGCTGAGCAGGTCTTCTTATCTCTGGACCGCAACTAAAAAGCATACTTTGCGCGGCGCCTCTTTAATCTCACTCCTCCAGTTAGTGGAAGCTGTTGATGGCTTCCGAGAATGATGGCCGGACACGCAGTCCTGATTTATGTGACCAGCTGCGTTACATTTTCAGAGCGGTAATCTCTCCAGTGGTTGCGTGGCTTTTTGTTGCGTGCTAGAGAAATTCCAATACAGATGTACGCGTTGACCCGAACGCCCTTTTAGTGTAGATGTGTGGAAAGAGCAGTCTTTTTAATTTTTTTAATTAAAGAAATCATTACTCTTATCTCAGTGAAGTTTTCAAGATGGATTCCAGAATCATTTGCTTGTTTCCATCGAGTTTTCTAAAGATAACGACTGGGACGAGTAATTTATGCCACGTTTCGTTAAAGTGTTTGTCGGAAATACGTATGGTGCAGTAGGCACAGTACTTGTTGTTAACTACTAAGGCTGTAACTAAGAAAGGACTACGTAAGAAATACACAGAGATCATTCAATTTTCAAATTGTACAAAGTTGACCAAAAGTATTAAAATAGTGATTGTCAAGTCATAATATTGAAAATGGGACAAATTTTATATTCGAAAATGTAAACTGTTGGAAAATGAAATTACTTTGAGTTCGAACATATACAGGGTGGTCAGAAAATGTGTGAAATGCTTGTAGGGATGTTGCAGGGCAGGTTGTACTGATGCATAATTGTTAAGAAAAAAATTCGATACGTTGCGCCGTTTCCGGGTTATTTAGCATTGAAGTTAGCCAATCAGATCGTCGCGCGCGTATAAAATTCAGCATGCTCTGTTCGTTCATGAGCTCCAGAAGGATGTAAATAGCGGTGCCGAGGATAGTTTTGTGTTTCTTCCCCGGCGGGTAGCCTTCATAACAGTTGCGCACTATTTCCTGGCAAGCATCTTACGTACTTAAGAATTACTGGAAGAGACACGTGACTGGACTGAAGGCTTACGTGTACGTTATTCTTAGTGGAAAGATTTTATCACAAGCCTAAACAGCATCCAATGTACCTCACGAAAGATTAGCCGGTGACCCTGTTCATAAATAAATGTGAACTGTTAAACGCTCATACAGATGAGAACTACCAAACCAATTTGACTACACAATCCGAAACGATATTGTAATAAGTCAGAAGCGTCATGCATGGAAGAGTACCCATCTGCAGCGGTATAAGGTGGAACGTTCACACGCATTTATCGGTTGGGAAGTCAGATGATAAGGGGATTTGTCGAAAAAGTACTCAGGCAATGTAATAAACTTACGAAGAATGTTATTAACCAAATTCCCTTCCGACTAGTACTTGAGTAACTGACGTCGATATCGGCCCTTGAGAAGTTGGGTTAATAAAAGAGAAAGACAAGATTAATAAAAAAGAGCTGAGAAGGTTTGTATACTGAACGTCGGGAGTAGTGCTCAAAACCTCAAAGGGAGGCGATACAAGGAAGGCACTGTTCCTCCCGTAGAACCATTTTCCGAAAATTTGAAGTACCGTCATTTCATTACGAATCAAGGAATAAGTTGTCCTGGTGTATCGGCCACGATGGCATAATTAGAAGTATTCGAATGCACATATAATAGATTTTTCATTAAAGTCTGAAGGCACTGTGGTTTGTCGTTAACTTCATAAATTTGTTTTTGGTTATTGATCTTGATGAAGTATCCCTGGTGTACCTCGTTAATAATGACACATACAATAGTTCTCTCTCCAGTACTTCTTCTGTGTATGCTAGTCTACGAAACGATGAATGTTGAAAGTTTACGAAATTTCGCCATTGAACAGTCTGCAAAATCGCTAGAGAAAATTCAAGCCAAGTTTTCTTAATCGTCGACAGCGGTTCCACTATGACGCTCCACAAATACGTGACCATAAATTCACGAACTATCAAATAGGTATGTGTTTGGAGGCGCCATTTCATTGCGATAATTACGCGTCTTACGTAGTGTCGATGTATATTAATAAGAATTTTGAGAAAAGGGTCATATCTTATAAGTGTGAAACATTCTGAAACGTCTACAGTATGAAAAGTGCCCCCCCCCCCTCCTCCGCCTATCTATAATCGAAATGTCCTAGATTACATTACTAAACACATAATAGCAGGTCTTAACTAGATTTGAATATCATGGAATCATTGAAGCTGTATAAAAAATATATAAAAGCCTGTTGCTTCCTTCCACTATTTCTCAGGAAGTTGGAAGATGCAAATAACGAGATGTGTCCTCAGATGACTATCTGTACACACTGATACGCCTAAACATTATGACCACCATGCGTTTCGGTCCACTTCTGGAATTTAGTACAGCAGCAATTCTGCATGGCATATATTCGACAAATCCTTGGCAGGTTTTCAGAGGCATGTGGGACCAGGTCTCTACCCACAGGTCACTCAATTACCGTAAATTACGAGCGGGTGGTTTTTAGCCGTGCAGTTGGTGCCTGATAGCGTCCCACATGCGTTACTTTCCGTTCAGATCGTGCTAATTTGAGGCCAAGACATCAACGTAGGTTCACTATCAAGCTTCTCAAAACAATTTTAGCACACTTCTGACCTTGTGACACTGACAGTTATCCTGTTGGAAGATTCCATCGCCGTCGGGAAGAAATGAAGCATGCAATACTGTTCACGCAGTCCGCAGCTGTCACGGTGCTTTCGATTATTGCCGTCCGCCGCAGGTAGCTTAGTGGTTAGCGAGACAGAATGTCAATCCTAAGGGCTCGGGTTCGATTCCCTGTTGGATCGAAGATTTTCTCCGCTCAGGGAGTGGGTGTGATGTTGTCCTAATCATCATCATTTCATCCCCATCGACGCGCAAGTCGCCGAAGTGGCGTTAAATCGAAAGACTTGCAACCGACGAACTGCCTACCCGAAGGGAGGGCCTAGTCACACGACATTACATTTTTTATTACTGCCAATGGTCCCCAATAGCATAATATTGCCCCTACCGATTTGTACCCGTAGCCGAACACTAGTAAGGACCTTGTGCAACAAGTAATTTATCCAGACAGAAGGTACATTTCCATTTATCTTGGGTCCAATTTCGATAATACTGAGCCGACTGCAGTCGCGACTGACGATGTAGTTAGGTCAGCATGTCCACACGTAGGGGTTGTCTGGTGCGGGGTTCCATGTTAATGTGCACTGGAAGAAAACACAGGTTACACATATCTACAAAAAGAGTAGCAGAACTGATCCCCAAATCTAACGTCCAATATTCTTGAAATCTGTCTCTTGCACAGTTTTACATGTTCTGAGTTCAAACGCAGTGAGATATCTCGAACAGAGTAATTTCCTCTGTACCAAATAGTTTGGATGTGAGACCCAGTTCGAGCTTTTCGTACGTGACATTCTGAAAAACATGCATCAAGGCAAATATGTAAATGCAATATTTCTCGAATTCCAAAAATCATATGGGTCATTGCCACCATAACGCTTATTGTCGAAAGCACAAATGTATGGTATATCAAGACAAATTTGTGATTTTATAGAGGACTTCTTGGATGCAGAGTCATCGATAAATGTATAAGTAACTTCAGGTGTATCCTAAGGCAGCGTATTGGGACCTATGCTGTTCTCGTTCTGTATTATGCAGACAATGTTAATGACAACAGACTTTTTGCAGGTGATGCAGTTATCTGTAATGAAGTGCTGTCTGATAAAAGTTCCGTAAATATTCTGTTTGATTTTTTAAGATTTCTAAGTGCCACGACAACTGCAGCATTAAATATTCAGAAATAAAAAAGGTAGTGTCGAAAGGCTATAAAGTCAGTGAGTCACAAGTGGAGTCAACTCAACACTAACGAAAAAAAACTGCGCATCACGAAGGAATTATCAGAATGGGACAGAAATCGGTAGATGTACAGACAAACAAATGATTACAATTTCAGAAAAAGTGGCTTATTTATTCAAGCGAAAGAGCTTCACAAATTGAGCAAGACAGTAATATATTGCTTCACCTCTTGCCTTATATACGCAGTTACTCAGCTGGGCATTGATTGATAAATTGCTGGATATCTCCCTGAGGGATATCGGGTCAAATTCTGTGCAATTGCGCGTTAGATCGTCAAAATCCAGAGATGGTTGGAGCGCCCAGCCCATGATGCTCCAAACGTTCTCAGTTTGGGAGAGATCCCACGACTTTGCTGGTCAAGGTAAGATTTGGCAAGCACGAAGACAAGCAGTAGAAACTCTCGCCATGTGCCGAAGGAAATTATCTTGCTGAAATGTAAGTCCAGGATGGCTTGTCACAAATGTCAACAAAACATGGCCTAGAATACCGTCGATGTGCCACTGTGCTGTAAGGGGTAATTTCAGTAGAGCTGACAGTAAAGTTCTGCTTTTGAAATTTGAAAACCAATACCTTTTTTCAAGTCCCATACAGAGGCATATCTTAATCTTCCTTTATGCACGTTACGCATTGTACGCTGGCATATTAAGTAAAAATGTGGACGTGTGGCCAGCTACAAGCAACCCTACTGTGACTTCGAGCACGAAAGAGGTAACTGCTTATCGTAAGCAGCTAGGAATCACCCCCCCCCCCCGCCTCCCCCCACCCAATGTCGTCAAACGACTGGAAACAACTAGAAGTAGCCTCAACAACCTTCACTTAAATTCTAAAAAACAAAAGCTCATCCGGTGTTAGTGGGATTTAAAATTTTAAAATCAGGCAATGAATTATTTTTCCGCTCTTCTAGAAAAAAAAACTGCACTGAGTCCACGTCGAGTGGCCTCTAGTGATGAAATTTCGCCTCCACAGGAGAGAGAAAAAAATTTCGACAGTTCACAACCGTGTAACTACCCACAAGAAAAAAACAACATATATTACTATCTAACAAATGCCCCTCTACCTCTTGTCTTCTTGGAAGGTCCCCGTCAGAGAAAACGAACTCTGTGAAACTGTGTTTTGAGCGGATTTCTTGGCTGGTAAAACAGAAATTTACTCTGTACTGCCCAAAGTCTCATCGCGGTTCATTATTCGAGCATTTTAGTCAGCCGGACCACACATCACCCAAGCCACAGTATCACGGGAAACTCGCGACAGCCGTCCAGCTAGAGTCACAACATTACAGTACGTAAGTTGTAAACTGCCTATACTAAGGTTAATTTCAATACAGATGGTTGAAAATTCAGTTGTTACACAATATAATTAATATGTATACTGTGTAAATGAGAAAGATATTATGCGCAAACTTCATTCGCCCTAAATAAACAGGTAATGGACATAACTGACAGAGATAAAACTCCAAAAAGAAAAATCATATAAAAAAACCCTCATACTTAGAGAAAACACGAATCTGCAGAAATAAGTGCGAACTGCTGTACAAGATGTTATCAATAATTTGACGATATTTAGCTGTGTGTGCAACATGTACTAATCCAAGAGTTTGTGGGTGTAAACTGAATTCAAATAACAGCATGTGAGACTTAAATTAATGCAGTCTAAACTTACGCGAAACAAACTCAATACAAGAGCACGCAAAATATATTCAAGTTATACATATTTTATTACATACTTTCTTTTCATACTTCTCTTTCACAGTCCAGTTAAAATTGATGGGAACAAAGCACAGGTATATATTATTTTCTTTAATTTGACGTCATTCGACTGGATGTTTCTATGCATTCCATCACACCTCAGTTTCGCCCACAGTTATGTTCACAGACTACAGACACATTAACTGTGGAGATGATGCAGTTCAGTTCAGAGAAAGGGCTGACTGCCATGGTCATCTTTTTGGCAGCCGCTTCCGAAGTATCAACATTACCAGTTTCATACCACGAGCAAGTCTTGCTCAGAGGATGTCTGGCCAAACGACTCGTTGCTGCACTTCCATGACGCGGTGGGTTAGCTGGAGCCATGTCTGAAGCAAGACAAGAAGCTTCTATGACTGTTGTCATTGTTGTTGGCCTGGAACTCGTAGTTTATCACAAGGAGAGATAGATGATTACGGGATACGTCTCTACTAGTTATGGGAGAGCGTCCAAAAGACGTGATAGATAAGAAAACTGCTTCTGCAACCGTATTCTCATCAGTCAGAGGCAGGTGTTTCTCGTAATGAGAAAAGAAAGGAAATGCTGGTTTTTGGCGTGTCACTGTCTGAAGCGGTCGACTGTTCAAGGGCGTTGGTAGATAAACATGAGTTTCTTAAACAGTTTTATTGTCAGTGAGAGGACGTTGTGTCTCATAAAGAGATAAAGGTAATATCACAATTTGGCACAGCACCACCATTCAAAGAAGGCTGCACATGACTGTCTTTTTCAGAAAGTAAACCGTAGGAGCGAAGAAGTTGTAGAAAGCTATGACAAAAGAATCCTTAGTTGTCGCACGCGACCTAGGACTGGTGTCGCCACAGGTGTGGCCTTCTTAACTTGCGTTACTACCTGCTCCGTCATGTTTATGTATCGTCCTAGCTGGTCACCCTGTACCAGGCTCTCAAAATAGGATGTCTCAATAGTCGGCTTCCCGCCATTGAAACTATGCGTTCAGACTACGTGGCGCCTCCACAGGTCGTTCCTTTTGCGAAGGCAAAAGTGCCACCTGTTGACCCCTCCATGTGGCTTCTCTCTCTGTCCTTCCCTCCCACTGTCTGCAGGTGTGCCACAAGAGACGCGTCTGGCTTTTGGGATGGCGTCCCACTATTCCATCCTGCTGAGCCAACGTCTGCGGTCAATACTTGCTCCTGTTAATCCAGTGTCTGTGTGGCCTCATGTCCCCACTTAGACACAAAACTGAAAATAGCAATTACCAACCTAATTCTACATAACATTCTACGTACATAAAAGGAAAGTTCCCTACCGAAGATCATATAATGTGAAGCCCATATGCATTCAATAATTCTCAGAACAACAGTAATATTAAAAATATCTGTCTTTCATAACACTTCTGAATGGTTGGATCTAATCACAAATACAAATGAAGAAAGTAGCGCTATCGTTAATGCAATTGATCTATGACTCTATATAATGATTATCATAGAAGTTACCATAGAGATTCCACCAGTGAACAGATGAAAATTGCAGTTAGATATCAGTAAAAAAAAAAATTCATATTTTGGCCATGAAAGAAAAATAGCTTATTACCTCAGTCTGATTCATTCATTAGTAGAAGAAATATGTTAGTGGCTTATTTACAACACCAATAACACTATGTTCCCCTTGACCTCATGCTCCATCAGCTCAATGACATGCAGTAATCTAGATAATACTCTAAAATTACCAGCACCAAGTAAGGAAAAACACTGTCAACATTACTGCTAAGCCTCGCCCCAATAAATTGCAATGATAATTATTCATCTCCCAACTCTTCCTGTTTCTCTTCCTAGTTACCTCCTACTCAATCTCGCCTTCCCTTATAACATTAGATTGGAGTGTCACGCTAAAACAGTCCTTTATTTAGAAGCAATTCAGTCATTTACTAAAAGACACCAATTTTAAATAATATCGACAAAGACGCATACACAGAGTGGTCAGAAACAGTATGATTGCATGGGTGTTGCACGGTAGGTTGTGCTGATAAGTAATTGCTAAGAAAAAAAATTGGAGACGTTGCACCGTTTTGAGTTAATTAGCATTCAAGTTAACCATCAGCCTGTTAGATGCGCAAATTTAAGCGACACACCAGAGACGGTGTCGCCAAACGAGTTCTTCGTTCGGTTTCCTACAGCCAAAGAAGAGAGCGATAAAAAAACTGGACGTAAGAGTGTTGTAAGAATCGAATTTGAGCCAAAGGCTGAGCCGTCTCGTGTGGTATCATCTCAACTATGAGAACAACTGACACTAATTGTATCTGGCAGACCTCTTGAATTTGGCTAACTTCAATGCTAATTAACTCAGAAATGAAGCGATGTATCGATTTTTTCCTTAATAATTATTTTTTTCAGCCCAATACACTTTGCAACACTCTTAAAAGATTTTCAGACTGTTTCTGAACATCCAGTACGGGACAACAACAAATACCAAACTGAGTTTCCACACTAGATAGTTTATTAATATTCTTACATTGCATTAACTCGAATATAGTTTTATGATTTGCTTTATTAATTTATTTCTCTTCCTTTTGTGACTACTATCATTTGGTTTACCTCATCCAACTCATAGGTGACTCGTTCTCCCACTTATTTTCTCCTTAGTGCAATTTTATACATGGTGTGACATCCTCCTGTACTGCTCTCTCATAGGCATGGTGATTCCCCTGAAAGGCTACTTAAAGAGAGAAAAGATGAACAGAAAAAGAATTAAGACATCGTTATTAGTTCAGTTCTGTTCATTGCCTTTCCTCTACAAAGGTCTTGTTATTGGCTGTTGCTCACCTTTCTCATAGGTCCAGACCAAGCATTCTCCTTGCTCTGATCAATCATTCCTATCCACGAAAGACAAGAAAACTTGCTTACAATTACCTTTTATTCCCACTCCTTCGAGCTCCTAAACAAGAACACAAAAAATTCCATCTTTGCACAGTATAGGGCCCAAAAGTGCATCTGATATGGGACATGAAAACTTCAAGAACATATTACTCTTCACTCATTGAATAGATCTCACCAGTCATTAGGCATGGACATAACACGGCGTCACTCTACTCCTCACACAACGACGACGTAACTCAACTCTTTCTGTAATCTAAGAATGATAGAAACCAAGAAAGGAATTCAGAACCTGATATCCTGTTGTATAAGAAAGAATCTCTTCACATCCACAATGGCTCGACTGTAAGCTAACCCTACATCTCCATTTAACTATCTATCCAAGGCTTAAAATTACTGTAGACATTCACTCCTGATGTCCATCAACAAACAAATACTCGGTTGGCAACAAGAGTGCCATAATCAAACACAATGTATATCATCTATTCATCCACCTCACTCGGTCTCTATTCCTCCCACGATCCTTCCAACAAAATATAAGAGGAGAAAGTACTCTTTGCCTAGACATTGCGTCTTCCAAGTTGCGTAATACAGGAGATACCAAAATCTACTAGTGAAAACACTACAGAATACACAGACACAAATAAAAGGAAATTTCCGTTTTGTTAGTCATGAAGATTGTTATAAATATAAACTGATTACAAACCAAAAGTCCCCATGTGAAAAAGAAATTATAAACATTAAATTTCAGGTATTATCCATGCTAAGTGATCCATTCTACAGTGATTATGCTAAAGAACTTGCCCCCTTTCTATCAGCAATTTATCGTAGATCGCTGGAAGAACGTAAAGTACCTAGCGACTGGAAGAAAGCGCAGGTCGTTCCCATTTTCAAGAAGGGTCATAAATCAGATGCGAATAATTATAGGCCTATTTCGCTTACGTCAATCTGTTGTAGAATAATGGAACATGTTTTGTGTTCTCGTATTATGACGTTCTTAGATAATACAAATCTCCTTCATCATAACCAACATGGATTCCGCAAACAGAGATCATGTGAAACTCAGCTCGCCCTATTTGCCCAAGAAATTCACAGTGCCGTAGACACTGGCGAGCAGATTGATGCCGTATTCCTGGACTTCAGGAAGGCATTTGATACGGTTCCGCACTTACGTTTAGTGAAAAAAATACGAGCTTACGGAATATCGGACCAGGTTTGTGATTGGATTCAGGATTTCCTAGAAGAAAGAACACAACATGTCATTCTTAACGGTTCAAAATCTGCAGATGTAGAGGTAATTTCGGGAGTACCGCAAGGAAGCGTGATAGGACCTTTATTGTTTACAATATACATAAATGACTTAGTTGACAACATCGGTAGCTCCGTGAGGCTATTTGCAGATGACACGGTTGTCTACAAGAAAGTAGCAACATCAGAAGACTCGTACGTACTCCAGGAAGACCTGCAGAGGATTAATGCATGGTGAGACAGCTGGCAGCTTTCCCTAAACGTAGATAAATGTAATATAATGCGCATACATAGGGGCAGAAATCCATTCCAGTACGATTATGCCATAGGTGGTAAATCATTGGAAGCGGTAACGACCGTAAAATACTTAGGAGTTACTATCCGGAGCGATCTGAAGTGGAATGATCACATAAAACAAATAGTGGGAAAAGCAGGCGCCAGGTTGAGATTCATGGGAAGAATTCTAAGAAAATGTGACTCATCGACAAAAGAAGTAGCTTACAAAACGCTTGTTCGTCCGATTCTTGAGTATTGCTCATCAGTATGGGACCCTTACCAGGTTGGATTAATAGAAGAGATAGACATGATCCAGCGAAAAGCAGCGCGATTCGTCATGGGGACATTTAGTCAGCGCGAGAGCGTTACGGAGATGCTGAACAAGCTCCAGTGGCGGACACTTCAAGAAAGGCGTTACGCAATACGGAGAGGTTTATTATCGAAATTACGAGAGAGCACATTCCGGGAAGAGATGGGCAACATATTACTACCGCCCACATATATCTCGCGTAATGATCACAACGAAAAGATCCGAGAAATTAGAGCAAATACGGAGACTTACAAGCAGTCGTTCTTCCCACGCACAATTCGTGAATGGAACAGGGAAGGGGGGATCAGATAGTGGTACAATAAGTACCCTCCGCCACACACCGTAAGGTGGCTCGCGGAGTATAGATGTAGATGTAGAAGAGATTTACTGTTGGTGTTCTATACTTTTAAAGCCTTTTATTCAATAAGAGGCTTGATGTTATTAATGTGATGTATGGTACTAAACTTTCTCAGCTGAATAGTTTCTACCTCTGTTGCATTCACATGTACAATCTTCCAAATCCACGTGGTGTATTGTACAAGGAAATAAAATTGTGTCATAATGTATGTTGCTTGTGGGATAACCCACGTGACTTCACTAGCGCATTCTGTCCCCCTCTGTACGGCCATTCTGTATCCTTTCTATAGGCAGATTCCTTCCTTTTTCTAGTAGCTCGTTTAATCTGCTGGAGGTCAATCAATACAGACAGACATGGCTGAAAGTACGTCAGCACTCTGAATCGATTCATCGGCACCGATTTCTCAATACAGTGACGGCCGAAATAATGTAGCGACATGGGGAAGTTCATTCTTGTCATCTTGGAAGTCTGCAAGAAGGATATTCCAGGATGTATGCTGCTTGGTGAAAGACACCCTGCACAAGCTACCCAATTCTTGCATAACCCTCATGCGGGATTTGACGATGGGTGAAGGACTGAGATGAGAACGGGCTTTATTTTCCTGCCACTTCAGTGTCACCATCTTTAAGTGTGATCAAAATTGTTGTCCGTTATCTGAAATCACTTTTTCTATGCGCCCAACTTGCATTAAGATTTCCTCTTGAAATGCGTTTGACACAGTCGCGAACCTTGAAGTTAGCTCCATGACCAAAATATAGCAGAACGCTCGTCTTGACCTTTGAAGGGGATGTAGGTCTGTTGCTACCAATTGCCGTGATTTCACCAGTGCAATGAGAAAAAGGAAGGCCTGCTTCGACACAGAAGAGGGTTTCACCTTTTGACAGGCTTTGTAGATTGACAACATCTTGCAGATCCTGTGCTCCTGTTGTTGAAGTGACTTGTCGTTTGCAGCTTCAGTAAACATGAACTGATCTTGACTTAGGTGCGTAAACCATATTTGCCTGTTCATAAATTCAGCTGGCATACACAGCAAACCAGAGTGGCTCTTCTAAGTTCTTTTGATGAAACAGAACCTCTTTCCTCAGTAAGTAATATTGTCTAATCACAGTCTGCTCTTGATCCTCACATTCGTTTTTTAAAATAAAAAAAGTCAGGGTTCATGTCATGATCCTTCACAATGTACATCAAGGAGGTGGCTCTATAATTTTCAAATACTACGTTCTTGAAGTAGTGTTAGCTGCAACCATTTTCTTCTAGCTCTCCTTCCACTCCCTCTATAGAACAAGCTGGCGAGTGTGACAGTGCACCTTCTGTAATGTTAGTAGTTTCTGTAACACACATGTGTAATGCTTGTGATCAGTATAGACTTTGATTTTTCACCCAAATAAGAAATATCTGATTTAGTTTCATGAAAATTTTTAGTAAAGGAATCTTTCGTGATGGAGTTAGTCTCTAAGCAAGCCCAGTCAGACATTTCTGAATCTAATAAATAGAAGTTGGATTGCATGTCATATTGAAAGATCCTGGCTGCATGCCCAAATTTTACCTATATTTGGAAAAAGGTGCTAGAAACAAGTGTGAAAATTATTGAGGAATAAATATTTTGAATATGGAACATAAAATATTTGTAAGGATATTAAGTAAACCATCACAGATGTTTTATTGCTAGAAGAACAAGAAAATCCTTAACAAATGCAACTCCCATTCTTAAGCACATAATAGAAAAGTGAAGGAACTATAACCTTGAAACTCATACAGATTTTACTGATTACCAAAAAGCATTTGACTGAATAAGGGGAGGGAAAGTATGGGAAATCCTGACTCAAAGAAGACCTTAATCATATAATTAAAGTATTAAAATGTATATGTAAAGACACAACACGCACACTTGTCGGAAACGGAAAGTTTAGTAAAATATACATAGAAATCAAGATGTAAGACCAGGTTGTAGCGCAATTCTTATTTTGTTCAAAATTTATATAGGCGATTTGATTAGAGAGTAGATGTATGAAACTGATGGAAGCATTTTTATTACACCAAACTATACACTTAAGATAATGCTACTTGGTGATGGTCAGATTATTATCAGGAAAACTGTAGACAAGTTGCAGGGAGCAGTAGGCCTATATATGTTTCAAAGTTATATGAGAATTATAATTTTAAAATTTCCATAAATAAGCCAAAAACATTGGCTTTGAAACGTAAATATACTGTTAGAACCAAAACTGTAATCAGTGACACTACATTAGAAAAAGTCACAGGTTTTAATTACTTAGGAACGTGCATGAGTTACAAATATGAAAAGTATTTTATAAACGATGCAGTACAATAACTATGAGCCTAAAACTAAGACCAGAAAAGAATCATGAAGAAGTTCTAGAAAATAATGGCTGCTTTCCTCTATGGATCTGAAATATGGACATTGGCAAAAGCTGATAAAAGAAGATTAAGGCTGCCAAAATGAGATTCTTACAGCAGAAAAAAGTGCCCTTCCAGATAAAATCACAAATAAAAAAAATAAAGGAAGAACTGGGAACAAACTCTTTGGAAGAAAAAATTGTAAAACGTAGAAATGATTGGAGAAGGCATGTTGATAGAAAGTCAAAGGAGATGATCCCAAGAAGAGTGCTTTACTATAGGCCTAACGGAACAAAATATCTGGGAAGACCAACAAAACAATGGCCAGACATGTTTTGAAGCTGGAACAGGCAACACTGGAACTTTACCTAATTCATGGGGTGCAGAAGAAGAGGAAGATAATAAATATCAGAACTTCTGGAAAACCCATGCATTTAGCACTTTGATAATACTCTGCTTCCAACAGCAATCGTCTCCCTCAACATGGCTTCACCTTTTTCCAACTCTTGAAATAAAGGCATTCCTAGCCTTGATCATGCAGAAGTCATGCGATTAATCAAGGTTCGCTAAAATAGGGACAGCTGCGAGTTCATTTTTTAATGACAAATTCTTTTTCTGCTTCCATGTCCCATGCTCAGAATGTCTTTTTCCCTGTGAATTTGGACGAACAAGGTGTCAATATAGTTTCCACCTTAATGAAACTTTTATAGAAGGTAACAAGATCTAAACATTCCTGAAGTTGAGTTTTGATTTTGAGTGTCACATGTTTTTCAATGGTTCCTTACGGAGGGGGCCGGGTAAAATTCCTTATCTTGTGATTATATGACACAAGAACTTGATTTGGTGGCTCCAAAACATGACTTGTCAATATTTCCCGTGACATCGTATTCCCAAAGTGTGTGGAGCGATCTAGTTAGTATTTGGTTGGGCGCCTACCAAGAATGCTCTGCTGTTACTGTATCGTCCACATACCACACCACCTACTGCTGTAGCAACTCATCAAGCATACAATCAAAACCACGAATGAACGCCAAGGGGAAGTGTGTAGCTTGTTAACATCAGCTAGAAACAAGGAAAGTAGTAGAGTACCTGCATGGAGGATCCAGCTCTACCTGCCAATATCTCGAGTGCAGATCAGTTGAAGAGAAAACTTGTAAACTCTTGACATTTATGTAACAATTTTTCCAAGTTCTCAGGTCTATTAGTTTATGATGCAATGGTGGTGTTAATCTGGCGCAAATCAAGTGCAAGACGAATCGTACCATCATTTCTGAACACTGCAAAAAATGGGTTATTGCAGGATGAAATTGTGCATTCAATCACATCTTGGTCGAACATTACCAGGACATCTACAAATAGCTTCGGTTTGCATGCCAAACAGATCGTGTAAGGGCATAAATAAAACTTCTCATGTGCTAACACCATAAATTTATACCGTTCTTTACCGTCATGTTTTGGTGAAAAGAATGTAGCATTGTTCTGCAAAATTTCAGACAGCATCTACGTTTCCCGTGAACTGATGTTTTCAATTGCCTCCACATGCTCTGTAATGTTGAACTTTATCACATCTTCCACACGAGACTCATCGCTTGCAAGATGTGCCTGTTGACTCACCCCAGGGCTCTCAAATCTTGCATAATTTCTTCAGATTCTAAACACAAACTTAGCCAGTTCCCTAGTATCAGTTCATGTGTTACTTGCCCTTCAAACCGAATGTGTATACCCATGTCTTTTTTCAGTACTACACTCCTGGAAATGGAAAAAAGAACACATTGACACCGGTGTGTCAGACCCACCATACTTGCTCCGGACACTGCGAGAGGGCTGTACAAGCAATGATCACACGCACGGCACAGCGGACACACCAGGAACCGCGGTGTTGGCCGTCGAATGGCGCTAGCTGCGCAGCATTTGTGCACCGCCGCCGTCAGTGTCAGCCAGTTTGCCGTGGCATACGGAGCTCCATCGCAGTCTTTAACACTGGTAGCATGCCGCGACAGCGTGGACGTGAACCGTATGTGCAGTTGACGGACTTTGAGCGAGGGCGTATAGTGGGCATGCAGGAGGCCGGGTGGACGTACCGCCGAATTGCTCAACACGTGGGGTGTGAGGTCTCCACAGTACATCGATGTTGTCGCCAGTGGTCGGCGGAAGGTGCACGTGCCCGTCGACCTGGGTCCGGACCGCAGCGACGCACGGATGCACGCCAAGACCGTAGGATCCTACGCAGTGCCGTAGGGGACCGCACCGCCACTTCCCAGCAAATTAGGGACACTGTTGCTCCTGGGGTATCGGCGAGGACCATTCGCAACCGTCTCCATGAAGCTGGGCTACGGTCCCGCACACCGTTAGGCCGTCTTCCGCTCACGCCCCAACATCGTGCAGCCCGCCTCCAGTGGTGTCGCGACAGGCGTGAATGGAGGGACGAATGGAGACGTGTCGTCTTCAGCGATGAGAGTCGCTTCTGCCTTGGTGCCAATGATGGTCGTATGCGTGTTTGGCGCCGTGCAGGTGAGCGCCACAATCAGGACTGCATACGACCGAGGCACACAGGTCCAACACCCGGCATCATGGTGTGGGGAGCGATCTCCTACACTGGCCGTACACCACTGGTGATCGTCGAGGGGACACTGAATAGTGCACGGTACATCCAAACCGTCATCGAACCCATCGTTCTACCATTCCTAGACCGGCAAGGGAACTTGCTGTTCCAACAGGACAATGCACGTCCGCATGTATCCCGTGCCACCCAACGTGCTCTAGAAGGTGTAAGTCAACTACCCTGGCCAGCAAGATTTCCGGATCCGTCCCCCATTGAGCATGTTTGGAACTGGATGAAGCGTCGTCTCACGCGGTCTGCACGTCCAGCACGAACGCTGGTCCAACTGAGGCGCCAGGTGGAAATGGCATGGCAAGCCGTTCCACAGGACTACATCCAGCATCTCTACGATCGTCTCCATGGGAGAATAGCAGCCTGCATTGCTGCGAAAGGTGGATATACACTGTACTAGTGCCGACATTGTGCATGCTCTGTTGCCTGTGTCTATGTGCCTGTGGTTCTGTCAGTGTGATCATGTGATGTATCTGACCCCAGGAATGTGTCAATAAAGTTTCCCCTTCCTGGGACAATGAATTCACGGTGTTCTTATTTCAATTTCCAGGAGTGTATTTCAACATGCACAAAATCCAGTTTCCCTTAGACATTCGGTATGAAGAATTAGACTAACTAACGGCTTTGATACTACCAAAAAGTTTCATTCTAATTTGTGTCTTTGGAGCAAGACCTTCAGCCTCATTTGCTGGTTCACATCACTCCTTTTGCCTATTATTGCTCCTTGAACCTTGATTTCTTTAGTCCTAACGCTGGCCAATTATTATTTTTGGCACATCTGCAAAATGCTACAACCGAGATGGCGAAAATCTGATTACCACTGCCCAGAACGGCCTCCAATCTAATCTCTCCTACAAAAACGGTGTTTACTGGATGCAGGTCATGTGTGCTGGTACTCTTATCTTCTAACAATAGTTTTCTCACATCATTATACTCCAGCATGTTTGTTTTACTGGTTCTGAGGTATCTCATGGATTTTAGTATCCCTATACCTGTGTCAGCTACTGTCATTATGGTGGTAAACTCCCTGCACTATTGTTTGCTCGAGGATGAGCACAGCTAATGTCGATGGTTTTCACCTGAGATCATGGTCTCTCTTGCTCGTTCATTGGTACATTGGTAGCTGTTGCAACTGTCCCTGTTCTGTTCATATGGCAGGGGTCCCCCACCTCATAGTCAGAATCAGTTGTTATAGCACTCATTGCAATGATGTTGTGTCCTAATAAAATTCATTATGGTTCTCAAATTTGTCTTCACACTGCGTGAACTCTGACTCAAGAAGCAAACGTTTAAAGACTTCATTGTTTTCTCCATAGAGTCTAGCGAGGAAGTGCTTATAACAGGGGCTAGCTTCAGATAGCAAAACTATATAATTTGTGATGAGCTAAGTGGCGCATCAAAAGTTCAGATGTGTGTCAATTCTTAAGGGGCTAAACTGCTTAGGTCATTGTTCCCTAGACTTACGCACTACTTAAACTAACTTATGCTAAGAACAACACAAACACCCATGCCCGAGGGAGGACTCGAACCTCCGGAGGGAGGGACAGCGCAGTCCGTGACATGACGCCTCAAACAGCAGGCGCATCAAGAAATTGATTTTTCCTTAGCCGGCCTTCAAAAAATTTTACTGTGTTGCAGAAATCAGAACCTTCCAGTTATTATTCATTTTTATCTCCTGCTTGATTCTTTCTTGTGTTTTCCAGGACCAATAATTACCTAGGAATGCGTCTTTAAATTCTCTTTATGAAGTCGAATGCAGCACTATGGGTCACATTCTCATCACTGCTTCCCATTCAAAATATTCGCAGGTAAGTTCTAAACGATATTGAACCCAGAAAAGTAATAAAGTTCAATTAAATGAATTTGAAGCAAACCGGATGTTTCACCAAAGCACAGAGCTCAGGATAAATTAAATTCTGCTACCAAAACCAAACAACTAACTTACAAATAGATAGTCCACAACTCACTGTGACAGCCCCCACTAGGGTGCTACACTTTTAAGGAAAATTAAACTGATTACTCAAAACATTATGACCACTGTTCCCGAGACTGAATGCCACCTAGCGGCGTCGCGGGAGTGTGATTCTTCAAAGAAAGTCTATAATTGGAGCAAAGACGATTGGGCAATCATTTGGCCTAAAATGAGGAAACACAGTAACATTAGCGATTTTGAGAAAGGACATTTTGTTAAGAACCATGTACCTGGAAACCAGCATCTAGCAAATAGAGAAACTGGAAAGACATTAGCGTCCTCATTTCGTGGTATATGACTGAAGGACAGTGAAACCACGAGTGGGCGACATGTTGTTGGACGTCCATGCCTTAATACAGTACAGGGAGGTCGGAGGCTTACCCACTCTGTAAATCAGGCAGATCCGTGGCAGATATAACGGCAGATTACAATGCTGGTGCACGCACAATTGTCCTGTGTCCCAGTGTTCAGCGCACATGAGTGTGGTCTATGCAACACAGGACCCCAATGTGTTCCTCTGGTGACTCAGTGACACCGTCAGGTACAATTGTGCTGGTCACGGGATCGTCGAGATTGGACCATGGATCAATAGAAACGTGTCGTTAGCTCGGATGAATCATGTTTCACAAAAAATGTTCAAATGTGTGTGAAATCTTATGGGACTTAACTGCTAAGGTCATCAGTCCCTAAGCTTACACATTACTTAACCTAAATTATCTTAAGGACAAACACACACACCCATGCCCAAGGGAGGACTCGAACCTCCGCCGGGACCAGCGGCACAGTCCACGACTGCAGCGCCTGAGACCGCTGTTAGGCGAAGGTCGTGTTCGGATACGCTGTCATCCAGGCGAATGTATGCTCAAAACACGCACTGCGCCAGACGAAGGCCATTGAGTGACTTCAGTATGAAGGGCTATGCTATGTGGAACACTTATCTGGGTTTCCATGAGGCCTATGCTTGTGGGTGAAAGCACAGTGACAGCTGTGGACTGTTTGAAATGTTAAGGTTCTGAGGAGAAACATTTTTCCTTTTATTATTTTGGTCTATTCATTATGTTTAGCAATAAATGTTAATAAACTCAAATAATGTATCTATCAGAACGTAATTGTTTCAAAGTATCTGTATGTATCTTTGACACTAGAGAGGCTGTTTCTGCCTATCGAGATTGCTCAATTGAATGGTAGTGCGGGGACGAAGAAAAAACACTGGATTGTTGATGTGGCAGCGTTGGTGGAATGTTGGTTTTCGCAATTAAAAAGATGCATAAAACATTTGAATCAAAATGTGCGCTGTATCGTGTGAACTGCACAAAAGGTGGTGAATCTTTCTTTCGGTATGTATGCACACAATGTCCCATCTCTTACGGGAATCAGGGATGCCAATAAGTGTTTCATGGGTACGTGTCACTACGTCAGTAGTGTGTAACAGGCTGGGAATTTAGGTTGAAAGGGAAGCGTGCTCCGATAGTTGAGGTTGTTAAGGCGACCGCTCACGTAAAGCGAGAAATCCAGTTTCGAGTTTCAGTCCGACTCAAATTTTCACGTATTACGATTTACACATTTAAGTGCCCAAATCCAGTTAACTCTATTACAAACCTTTGAACAATCATGGAACTGAAACTATTTCGTGGATTCCACGGAGTAGGAAATTGCATAGGTGAACATACACCGCAAATACAGCTTGTGTATTTCAGATTGTGCACAAGCTGGAATTGCAGTACTACGACATAAAACTCACAACGACAGCTGCGGCGGTTCAGGAATCAGGAACAGATATGTAATGGATCGGCAACGAGATAAGGAGCAGTGGAAATGTTTGAAAAAGAGCCCTACAGAAAATGATGCTTCCAATAACAAAAGTAACGTATTAGCTGTTTTCGCTATATAATAAAATGTTCCAATATGGCGTGTCGCGGAAGTCATCAGGCGCTTACGCCACCCTGCAACACACCTCTGCCAGGCGGGTTGCAGCAAGCACAGCCCCTGCGACTCAACGATTGCACAGTCCAGTGAACCAAGAAATTTTCAGCTCGATCCGCACAGCGCCTTCTCGTACACGAGAACAGGTGGCGCGTACAACTGCGACAGGGGTCTCTCCTGCTGTGGACCTTTCTCTGCATCCGCCGTGTCACGTGCGGCCTATAGAATGCAAGTATACCTCCATCATGCGAGTATTTAGGACCACGCCGGCCTCGCTCCAGGGAGTAACGTCACAGCCAGCCAGTCTTATGCTACGGACACAACAGCGCTTCCGACCGCATTCCGCCTTCGCCTCCAGTAGACAGTGCTAAGTTCGACAACAGGGTCGTGGGAACTGCTAGTATCATTAGTGTCAGAACCTCCCGGCGATGTTGAAGGGACTTTGAAATTGTACGGGTCTTGTAGGAACCTTAAATTTAATTCTGTTGACACTAAAGTCTCCCTTCGGGAGTATGGGCTCAGAGATTTCTGAGTTCAGTCAAGCGGAAGGACTGTACTATATCACAAAGGATATTTTTTGTTGTTCCAGTAATAAAAGGCTTGTCTTACTAACCGTTCAGTGAACCTTCTGTTCAGCCGAGGATTTTCTTCCAGGTTATTGACATTTTTGCACTTTGTGTCGAGGTTCAGTATTGGTCAAAGGAGACTATTTACGTTAAGTTGAGGACAATATTTAGTTGATTAATTAACTTTATTCTTATGTTTTATTGAGGGAGTTTACCGAGGCCGGAAGACTTCACAGTAGTTACAGTGTAATTTTTCGATCTACGACAACACTGTCACTGCATAAGTGCGCATATGCTGATTTCTGACGTAATAAATAAATAACTTTGTGAAATGAACAAATCTGGAAACCACCATTATACGGAGAACGCGGGAAACTGCCATAAATATGCTTTGTTCTGACTGGGTGAGAACCACAGCCACACCGTATCCAAAACTGACATCAGACGTACATGAGTTTAGGGCGGGTTTCCTTACAATATTACACGAGTTGGCCACGTCATTGTATTTCGATTAATTGACTGGATTTTTGGATACACATTTATCTACTTTAAAAAAAAATATTTTACATGTCTAGGTCTGTGGGACCAAATGGAGGAGCAAGCTGCAGAGTATATATACGAGGGTTGCCCGTCGAGTTAGGTCTCCAATGAGCTCCCATCGGAACCGAGCAAGCTAGCTTAAATCTTACAACAACGCCGTGTTTCTTGCTTCCCACATCGTTACTCTTGCCAGTCCCCATCTCTCTGCGACGCTCATTCTTGGCGTAGCAGCCGTTAACGATGGAAGGGGAAACTGACGCTCCCGCCAAATGTGAATCGCATTGTGTGATTAGATTTATGTGGTCTAAGGGGTCAACCCCTATTGAAATCCATCACCAGTTGAGCGATGTATATGTACAAAAGTGTATGGACTTAAAAATGTGAGTAAGTGGTGTAAGGAGTTCACAGACGGTTGTAAGAACGTGTATGACGAGGCCGGCAGCGGGCGCCCATCCGTTTCGAACGAGACAGTGAGAAAATCGAAGTTTTGTTTGCAGATCGGCGTGTGACTGTGTAAGAGAATTGATAGGGGACGTCCCTGAGACTACCGTGGAGAAGATTTAGACGGACATTTCGAAGTATCACAAGATGTGTGCCCGGTGGTTGCCGCGAATGCTCACTGATGAACACATGAAGTACCGCATCCAAAGTGCCCGCAAATTTCTGACCCGTTACCGGGTAAAGGGTGTGGAGTTTCTGGATTCAACTGTAACCGGGGACGAGACGTGGGTCCACTACTTCACGCCAGAGACTAAGCATCAATCAAAACGATGGCGGCATTTCGGTTCTCCAAACGTCAAGAGGTTCAAGCAAAAACGGTCAGTAGGGAAGGTGATTCCTTCGGTATTCTGGGATAGGAAAGGCGTTCTGCTGGTCGACTACCGCGAAAGAGGTAGAACAATCAACGCGGCAAGGTACTTCGAGATACTAACAAATATGCATCGGGCTATACAGAACAAAAGGAGGAGTCGGTTGAGAAAGGAGTTCGTTTGCACCATGACAACGCCCCCTCTCACATCTCCCAAACCACGAAAGATCTCAACGCCAAATTAGGGTAGGAAATCATTGATCATCCTCCACACGGCCCTGATTTGGCTCCCAGTGTCTACTATTTGTTACCCAACTTGAAACAACACTTGGGGAGAATGAAATTCTCAAGCGACGAGAAGCTGAAGGCAGCTGTCCATTCATTCCTGTAGGAGTTGAGAGGAGAGTGGTACAACGCAGATATGAAGAAACTTCCGGAGCCTCTCCAACAATGCATCGATCGGATGAGGACTACTTTGAAAAGTAGCTAAAAGTCCAAGCTTTCAGAATCTGTAATTGGTTTTGCAATAAAATGATGTTTACTATGTGAAAAAGCATTGGAGACTTTAATTTATGGATGACCCCCGTATTAGCATAATCCACAAAATTACATAGGAATTAACTCAATTCTTTTTCAGAAAATTGCCGAGAGAATAGAAGGAATGAGCCATGAGGATATATTTCAGTTTTGATTTGAAACTGCGAGGATTACTATTTATTTTTAATAAAACCATGCACATTGCCGGTGGTGGGGAGCCTTGTGTGCCTCAGCGATACAGATGGCCGTACCGTAGGCGCAACCATAACGGAGGGGTATCTGTTGAGAGGCCAGACAAACGAGTGGTTCCTGAAGAGGGGCAGCAGCCTTTTCAGTAGTTGCAGGGGCAACAGTCTGGATGATTGACTGATCCGGACTTGTAACACTAGCCAAAACGGCCTTGCTGTGCTGGTACTGCGAACGGCTGAAAGCATGGGGAAGCTACAGCCGAGGGCATGCAGCTTTACTGTATGGTTAAATGATGATGGCGTCCTCTTGGGTAAAATAATTCTGAGGTAAAATAGTCCCTCATTCGGATCTCCGGGCGGGGACTACTGAAGAGGACGTCGTCATCAAGAGAAAGAAAACTGGTGTTCTACGGATCGGAGCGTGGAATGTCAGATCCCTTAATCGGGCAGGTAGGTTAGAAAATTTAAAAAGGGAAATGGATAGGTTAAAGTTAGATATAGTGGGAATTAGTGAAGTTCGGTGGCAGGAGGAACAAGACTTCTGGTCAGGCGAATACAGGGTTATAAATACAAAATCGAATAGGGATAATGCAGGAGTAGGTTTAATAATGAATAAAAAAAATAGAAGTGCGGGTAAGCTACTACAAACAGCATAGTGAACGCATTATTGTGGCCAAGATAGACACGAAGCCCACGCCTACTACAGTAGTACAAGTTTATATGCCAACTACCTCTGAAGATGACGAAGAAATTGAAGAAATGTATGATGAAATAAAAGAAATTATTCAGATAGTGAATGAAGACGAAAATTTAATAGTCATGGGTGACTGGAATTAGGTAGTAGGAATAGTGAGAGAAGGAAACGTAGCAGGTGAATGTGAATTGGGGGTAGGAAATGAAAGAGGAAGCCGCCTGGTAGAATTTTGCACAGAGCATAAATAAATCACAATTAATACTTGGTTCAAGAATCATGAAAGAAGGCTGTATACACGGAAGAATCCTGGAGATACTAGAAGGTCTCAGATAGATTATATAATGGTATGACAGAGATTTAGGAACCAAGTTTTAAATTGTAAGACATTTACAGGGGCAGATGTGGACTCTGACCACAATCTATTGGTTATGAACTGTAGATTAAAACTGAAGAAACTGCAAAATGGTGGGAACTTAAGGAGATGGGATCTGGATAAACTGACTAAACCAGAGGTTGTACAGAGTTTCAGGGAGAGCATAAGGGAACAATTGACAGGAATGGGGGAAAGAAATACAGTAGAAGAAGAATGGGTAGCTCTGAGGGATGAAGTAGTGAAGGTAGCAAACGATCAAGTAGGTAAAAAGACGAGGGCTAGTAGAAATCCTTGGGTAACAGAAGAAATATTGAATTTAATTGATTAAAGGAGAAAATATAAAAATGCAGTAAATGAAGCAGGCAAAAAGGAATACAAACGCCTCAAAAATGAGATCGACAGGAAGTGCAAAATGGCTAAGCAGGGATGGCTAGAGGACAAATGTAAGGATGTAGAGGCTTATGTCACTATGACTACAGGAAAATTAAAGAGACCTTTGGAGAAAACAGAACCACTGGTATGAATATCAAGAGCTCAAAAGAAAACCCAGTTCTAAGTAAAGAAGGGAAAGCGGAAAGGTGGAAGGAGTATATAGAGGGTCTATACAGGGGCGGTGTACTTGAGGACAATATTATGGAAATGGAAGAGGATGTAGATGGAGATGAAATGGGATATACGATACTGCGTGAAGAGTTTGACAGAGCACTGAAAGACCTGAGTCGAAACAAGGCCCCGGGAGTAGACAACATTCCATTAGAACTACTGACGGCCTTGGGAGAGCCAGTCCTGGCAAAACTCAACCATCTGGTGAGCAAGATGTATGAGACAGGCGAAATACCCTCAGACTTCAAGAAGAATATAATAATTCCAATCCCAAAGAAAGCAGGTGTTGACAGATGTGAAAATTACCGAACTATCAGTTTAATAAGTCACGGCTGCAAAATATCTACACGAATTCTTTACAGACGAATGGAAAAACTGGTAGAAGCCAACCTCGGGGAAGATCAGTTTGGATTCCGTAGAAATATTGGAACACCTGAGGCAATACTGACCTTACGACTTATCTTAGAAGATAGATTAAGGAAAGGCAAACCAACGTTTCTAGCATTTGTAGACTTAGAGAAAGCTTTTGACAATATTGACTGGAATACTCTCTTTCAAATTCTAAGGGTGGCAGTGGTAAAATACAGGGAGCGAAAGGCTATTTACAATTTGTATAGAAGCCAGATGGCAGTTACAAGAGTGGAGGGGCATGAAAGAGAAGCAGTGGTTGGGAAGGGAGTGAAACAGGGTTGTAGCCTATCCCCGATGTTATTCAATCTGTATATTGAGCAAGCAGTAAAGGAACAAAAAAAATTCGGAGTAGGTATTAAAATCCTTGGAGAAGTAATAAAAACTTTGAGGTTCGCCAGTGACATTGTAATTCTGTCAGAGACAGCAAAGGACCTGGAAGAGCAGTTGAACGGAATGGACAGTGTCTTGAAAGGAGGATATAAGATGAACATCAGTAAAAGCAAAACGAGGATAATGGAATGTAGTCGAATTAAATCGGGTGATGCTGAGGGAATTAGATTAGGAAATGAGACACTTAAAGTAGTAAAGGAGTTTTGCTATTTGGAGAGCAAAATAACTGGTGATGGTCGAAGTAGAGAGGATATGAAATATAGACTGGCAATGGCACGGATGGCGTTTCTGAAGAAGAGAAATTTGTTAACATCGAGTATGGATTTAAATGTCAGGAAGTCGTTTCTGAAAGTATTTGTGTGGAGTGTAGCCATGTATGGAAGTGAAACATGGACGATAAATAGTTTAGACAATAAGAGAACAGAAGCTTTCGAAATGTGGTCCTACAGAAGAATACTGAAGATTAGATGGGTAGACCACATAACTCATGAGGAGTTATTGAATAGAATTGGGGAGAAGAGGAGTTTGTGGCACAACTTGACAAGAAGAAGAGACCGTTTGGTAGGACATGTTCTGAGGCATCAAGGGATCACAAATTTAGCATTGGAGGGCAGCGTGGAGGGTAAAAATCCTAGAGGGAGACCAAGAGATGAATACACTAAACAGATTCAGAAGGATGTAGGTTGCAGTAGGTACTGGGAGATGAAGAAGCTTGCACAGGATAGAGTAGCATGGAGAGCTGCATCAAACCAGTCTCAGGACTGAAGACCACAACAACAACAACGTGGTGGCTTACTGAAAATGAATATAGCGTAATACTGCACGGAAGTGAGATCCAAATGTAGATGCATTTACAAGTGCCTTTACATGTACCATCTGTGAACTACTGTGAAGTGCATAGCAGAGGGCATATCCCACCGTTTCAGTTATTAGGGCTTTCTCCCGTACCATTCACGTATAGAGCGTGAGAAGTACAATTGTTTAAATGTCTCTGTGGCTTCTTTAATTAATCTAATTTTGTCCTTACGATACCAATGGGAGCGATATGTAAGGGTTGTAGTATATTTCTAGAGCCATTATTTAATGCAAGTTCTTCAAACTTTGTTAGTAGTCTTTCACTGGATAGGTTCGATCTATCTTCAAGGAAGCTGAAACTGCCAGTTCAGTTTTTCCATCAAATTTGTCACACTCTCCTGCGTGTGAGACAAACCTGTGACTATTATTACTGCCCCTGTCTGTATACATTCGATACATTCCTCATCCTCTGTTAGTTCTATTTGTAACGGGTGGGTGGGACGAGTGTAAGCAATCTTCTTTATGGACAGATTACTGTTCCCCAGTATTCTACCAATAAACCAAAGTCTGCTTCCTGCTTTACTCATGTCTGAGCCTGTGGGATCGTTCCATTTCATATCCCTACAAAGTATTACACCCAGGTATCTATATGAGTTTACCGATTCCAGCAGAGACTCACTGATATATTGATGGGATACTATCTGTTTTCGTTTTGTGAAGTGCACAGTTTTACATTGCTGAACGTTTAAAGCAACCTTTGCATCACTTTGAAATCTTATCAAGGTCTGAGTAAATATTTGTGCAGCTCAGTTCAGTTTGCATTTCTCTGCAGATTACTGCATATTTTGCGGAAAGTCTGACGTTACTGTTAATACTGCACGACAGCTCATTAATATACAACATGGACAGACCCTGAAAACTTCCCTAAGTTCAACCGAAGTTACTTCTACATCTGGTGATGACTTTCTACCCAAGATAACATGCTGTGTCCTCTCTACCAAGAGATCCTGAATCCAATCACAAATTTCGCCTGATGCCCCATACGATCGAACTTTCGGTAATAAGCATAGGTATGACACTGAGTCAAATGCTTCTTTAGTACGGTGCAATTATACCTAAACCTCAACGTCCAAAATAAAAGTTTCCCCTCGAGCTCCAAATTGCCCTATACAGTCCACTTATTGTTTGGTAAAACATTACACAATTTTAGGCATCGGGTTTGGGGAGGAAGGGGAAGAAGTTGGTAAATTAGTAGCATTCATCAGTTTTTCTCAAATATTTCGAAAACCATACGGTTTAGCACGAAAAGTGTCACATACAAAAATAATCTACATTAAATTGCGTACAAAAATGGTCGTGTGCATAATCTTACTAAAGTTTACGGCTCCAGAGTTACGGAGGATGTAAAAGTAGAACTTTCTCGTATTTTTTGGAGTAAATGACATGAGTACTGAAACTAACTTTTTACACACGATTACGTTTTGTATAAGTAAATTGCGATTTTAGTGGTCAGTGGCATGTTAGTGATAAGCCCTTGAACGAACGACAACTTCACCACCTTCTCAACGGCCGCTACTTTTAAAGGGGAAAGAGACTTCTACAAGACAAGCCAAATAAACCTGTGGTACGGAGAAAACCACTCCAAACTTTCTCTGGACAATTACGCGTTAAGAATGAATATCTTTCCAACATAAATGATTTTAAATTATAAAAATATTATCTGTATAATAATTATGATAGATAATTATATCAGTTTTAATTACTATATGTTGTTCTTTATAAAATAGTCATATTTAGCTGTATACTGGAACCATACTTTATTAAATTTTTTGAAGTTTATAAACTGATTTCAGTAGTAATATTGAATAAAAATGTATATTATTAAATGCGACCTTAAATTAATGTAAAGTATTCGTCCACATTCAGTCGCCTTCAAACATAGCACCCTCCTCGTCTAGATCTTCGTCTATGATATTCGTGTCCTTGTTACACATCCTAGGCCTGAGAAATTATCGCATATGCCTAGCAGTTTAGACCACTCTTTCTGCACTCGCAGTTATAGACGCATTCGTCTTTGCAAGAGCACACTATGAGGGAAAGTAATTCCAGGGGAGCTGCAGGACGTGTTGTAATTGGTCTCAGGTGTTCAACAATCTTCACCCACCCCCACTCGAGCTTATTCTTCTTCTCATTCAGCCATGCTGCAAAAATGGCTCTGAGCACTATGGGACTTAACTACTGAGGTCATCAGTCCCCTAGAACTTAGAACTACTTAAACCTAACTAACCTAAGGACATCAGACACATCCATGCCCCAGGCAGGATTCGAACCTGCGACCGTAGCGGTCACGCGGTTCCTAGCTGACGCGCTTAGAACCGCACAGCCACACCGGCCGGCAAGCCATGCTGCACCTGGCGGTAGTTTCCAAATGGATGTTGCCTGGAAGCTGCTGAAGTGGGTGGAAGTGCAGCCAATTTGAACAATGAATGTACAGGCTGCTCTGCAAAAGCCTGTAAGTAGCACTGGTAGGGAAAATATTCTAGATCTTCAGTGTTCTTCGCTCCAAACATCGAGAGAAGGAAATGGTTTTCAGCGTCAGCCAATACACTGGGTCAGCTTTGGGGTCGTTGAAGACTAGAAATTTCGTGTGAACAGCGTTGTTGCCTTGCACTTTCCTAGGCGTTGTAATTTTCCCCTTCTTGTAGATATCTGGTACAGTGTCACATCCTGTGAAGGCATATATTGCTAAGAGTACATCTTTCATATCTCCAATGCCTCGCTGAAAGTCAGAAATAGTGTACACTTTTTCCTGCTGATTGCCTTTCTTTGGTACCACCATTTTCAATTTGTTCTCAGATGGTATTTGGACAATCAACAAGTCTGTGTCACCACCAATTACACAAGCTTCAACTCTTTTCTTAGCTTCATCAGTCAAGCAACTGTAAGTTAACATTGTTATGACTGTAAGCTCTTTGCAAATATTGTTCTCGTTTGTAATATGAAGCTGGGCCACGTTTTGTAAACGTTATTCGTGTGTGCTGCGTGTGTAATTAAGATGATGAGGTTGAAAGTGACGTCCATTGACTGGAATAGCACTCACATAGTGCATATTGAAAAGTGTATTAAGCTTGCGCTCGAAAACATATACGCACGAATATTTCGCCAGGCAGAACTACATAACCTGTAAGTACAATAACCTTGCACGTTTACTAAGTAAAGAAAAATCCGAAACCGGTCATGGTCTGAAGATAATAAACCTTTTTAAACCATACAGGTGGCTGGTAGCTGTTTTTTATAAATTATAAACCTTAGTACAACAGCCACGTTTCTCAACATGTCGACTTTCGACAAAATAGCGGTAAGCTTACCTAGCCAGGTATTGAGAATGTTACATGCGTTCAAAAAATATAAGATTGATGTAATGAAAACAATTAACAACATAAAATTCAACAAAAGATGTCTGTTAGAAAAAGTGATCCCAAATTATGTTACAGTTAAGGTCAATAGCCAAACAAAAGCTGCTAAGCTTGCTGAAGCAAAATGTGAAACTACTTGGATAAAAACAGAAATCAAATTACAATATAAGAAGAAAGATAAGCTGAATAAATCTATGTACAAGTTGTATTTACAATTGGGAAATAGTCTCTCACCTCTACAGTTCACATATGTAATACACCATATTAATCAGGCTCTTAGCAGAGAACAACAACAAATCTCCTCTAGGCACAAGAAGAAGTTAAAATCCCTCATTCAACTCAAATTAAAGGAACCACGTAACACTGGGGAACAGCAGAAGCACATATTCTATAACAGGGTGGTAAACACAACAGATATTTCTTTCAATCCCAATGAACTTAACCTCTTAGATAAAGGCTTCAAACATAATATTGCCCCAAGATTAATTAATAAGAACATAAAAGACCTAATAGCAGCTACAAAACTGGCATGTGACACTGCCAAACTTAAGTCCAATGAGAAAAATGCGTTGGCATTTAAAGCCAACAAACTCATCACTAAACACATGCTTTCAAAAAATAATATAATTAATAATGAACAAAAAATTCTTATAGATATCAATGATAAACTTACTGCTAACAAAGCTCTCATGGTAAAGGCTGATAAAGGAAATTCAGTTGTTGTTTTGTATGAATCAGAATACATTGAAAAAACTTTAGAATTTTTTCAGTCCAAGAACTTCACAGAACTAGAATCAGACCCCACACCAAAATTTCAAGCTCAACTTCGTAAATTACTCAACAGTTTTGAATTCCTCTTAAATAAATATGAAATTCGGGACTGCATTACCATGAATCCAACTGCACCGAAACTTCGGTCACAGCCTAAGATCCACAAAGAAAATTCCCCCATATGCCCTGTTGTGAACTCAAGAAACAGCCCAGCATACTACATAAGCAGAAAATTGAAGGATCTCCTTACCACCTACTACATGTTCAAATATAGTTATACAGTTAAAAACACAGTGGACCTTGTAGAACATATCAAACATATCCACATACCACCAACAGCTAGATTTGCCTCACTAGATATTGTAAACTTATACACTAATATCCCAGTAGATGAAACAATTAACATAATAAAAATTTACCTCTTAAAACACAAAAAGATCAATCTACCAGAAATATATGAGTTAATAGAGATCCTCACACTCGTCTTGTCTAATAATTACTTCACCTTCAATAATAAAGTCTATAAACAAAATGATGGCCTTGCAATGGGGAGCAGTCTTGCTGGATTATTAGCTGATATTTACATTAACCATCTTGAGCAAAAGTTCTTCTCATCCAATAACCAAATGAACAGTAAAATAATTTACTACAAGAGATATGTAGATGACACTCTATTACTTTTTGATGGTAAAAGTAGCAAAATTGATACCTTAGCTGAAGATCTGAGGAAATTACACAACAACATCAAATTCACAGTGGAGCATGAAATAAATAATAGAATCAGTTTTCTGGATCTCAAAATATCAAACATAAATAACAACACCATTTTGGTATCTTTCGAAAACCAACAACCACAGATGTTACCATCAATAACACATCCTGCTACCGAAACCAACATAAGATGGCTAACTTCCGGTCAATGCTACATCGTATGCATAAAGTCCCCCTCACCCCCACTTAACAGCACAAAGAAATCAACATAATCAAATCAATTGCCCAAAATAATGGCTATGATACTTCAATCATAGACACACTCTCTCAAAAAACAAAAGAAAAAATTGCTAGCAGTAAGTCTTTGCAACAAGCAACAGCCACAATAACTATGAAAGACAAAAAATTAGTAAAATATGTAGCCCTTCCATATATAGGCCCACTTTCATACAAAATTTCCAACCTATTGAAGAAGAAGAATGTCAAAATCAGTTTCTCTACCAATAATAAACTCCAACAAAGAGTCATACACCCACTCCCACACAATAGCATACCCCATAAAAGATCTGGAATTTATAAACTTAAATGTTACAACTGTCCTAAATTCTACATTGGCCAAACAGGTAGAGCTTTTGAAACAAGATTCAAGGAACACCTTGATGCTCTACGTCTGAAAAACCTAAGCAAATCTGCTTTTGCCACCCACCTTGCAGAAAACAATCATACAGTTGAGAATATAGAAAACAACCTGCAGATATTACACCTCAAAGACAAGGGTTTAACATTGAATCTCTTAGAGGAGATTGAGATTCATACACATAAAAACAGGTTCCCTGATCTCATTCTGAATGAACAGACAGAGTCAATTAACACCCCCTTCCTAAATAACTTTGAAGAAGCTTTCACTTTTTTAAAATAACTTAAGCCTAATATTACATTAAACGCATTCAGTATATAGGCCCCCAAAAACTGTTTATAAATAATTGTAACATTGCATAATGTAAACATGTGCATTGCTTATCATCTCATATATTAGAATTTATCTCCTAAAATTGTAACAACTTATTGGTAACACACAGTATTTCTGTACTACATATAATGTTTGTAATCTTATTTGTATGTAATTTTATTTATTCCGTTTTAGATTAATCTCATACAATAGCAAAGAGATATTTTACTGTACCCATATCGACTATACAGCAACTGTAAGTTAACATTGTTATGACTGTAAGCTCTTTGCAAATATTGTTCTCGTTTGTAATATGAAGTGGGCCATGTTTTGTAAACGTTATTCGTGTGTGCTGCGTGTGTAATTAAGATGATGAGGTTAAAAGTGACGTCCATTGACTGGAATAGCACTCACATAGTGCATATTGAAAAGTGTATTAAGCTTGCGCTCGAAAACATATACGCACGAATATTTCGCCAGGCAGAACTACATGACCTGTAAGTACAATAACCTTGCACTTTTACTAAGTTTAAAACAGAAAACTATCTCATGAGCAATTAGATTTTGTAAAAGAAATAAATCTTTTGTTATAATACCATTACCGATATGACAACAAAAATATTTCTTTTCTTTCCCAGTGCAGCAAACGAATAACAAAAACAAAACTAGGTCCAACTTAGAATGCTTGTAACTGCCATCTGAAGATGGATTTGTAAAGAAAAATCCGAAACCGGTCATGGTCTGAAGATAATAAACCTTTTTAAACCATACATGTGGCTGGTAGCTGTTTTTTATAAATTATAAACCTTAGTACAACAGCCACGTTTCTCAACATGTCGACTTTCGACAAAATAGCATTCATCAGTCAATGTTAAAACTATTAACACGTCAGCAACACCCGATGCTCGATGAACGGTGCAACCACCTCTATGCAAGTGCATGGCAAGGGGAGAAATAAGGCCCATTCTGTTCTTAGCCTTAGCTATAAATTCACTTTGATTGATATTTGCATGGAATGAGTCTTCTACTTTCACTTCAATGTTAGTAATAGAACTTTATTTGCGTAAATGTTCTTCATATTTTGTGTTTCCTTGCTCGTATCCACCAAAAACAGCAGTTACTGGTCCATAACGAGTAATTATGTAATATGTGTATTGCTCCCTAATCTGTGTGAAGGTATTTGGGCGTCGCCAGACAACACGATGAAGCAGATGACCTCAATCAATGAAGTTGGTTCAAAATGATTCAAATGGCTCTGAGCACTATGCGACTTAACGTCTGAGGTTATCAGTCCCCTAGAACTTTTGAACTACTTAAACCAAACTAACCTAAGGACATCACACACATTCATGCCCGAGACAGGATTCGAACCTGCGACCCTATCGGTCGCGCGGTTCCAAACTGTAGCGCCTAGAATCGCTCGGTCACCCCGGCCGGCAATGATGTTGGACACTTCGCTTAATCTGGGGGTAATTGATGATTCATTTGAATCTGGAACCAAAACAGTCACCAATGAAGATCTGCTTCTCTTCTCCTTCGTCAAGCCGGATTTGTCAGAAAAGGATGGAGGATAAGCACATAATTCAAGTTGAAGTATTTCTTCAAGTCTCTCATCACTCCTTACTGTGCACACCATTTGATGTAAGAGATTGTTAGGTCCACACATACAGTATTGTTGTTAATTGTCATAGACTTGGTTATAGAGACTATAGAATTAACAGTTAACTTTTTTTTTCAAGTTTATCTCATTGAATGTTTTGTTCTCAATCTCTTTCAAGGCCAGTATTCCAACTTCAAACGCTTAATCACAGTTCATGTTTTCATCTGCTGCAACCCCTTTTGATAAGGAAGAGAGTTCAGGTGTTTTAGGAAACGGATTGTATTGCTCAAGCCAAGAAATAAAAGATTGCAAGTCCTTGCAATTTCTTTTCTACTTTGAAGAGACGCTATGCATACCTGCAAATCCTTCCACTGCTTCACGCTTCCGAGAACAAGCTGGCATTGAGTTGATCGAAGTTGCAATAGTTATTGCTGTCTTTCCTCTGCCTCCGGTCAATCCACCAATGCTACTCAAGGATCTTATCAAAGCCTGTTCAATGGTCATGTCACTCCAGACTCCAGACAAAAACATTTTATTACGTGATGAAATAACCACAATTAAAGAACAAACAGTTTTCTGGGCTCACTGAGTTGAGAAGTTGCTGTGAATCTTGTAGGTAAACATGTGCAGATTTTTCGTAGTTTAAGTGACCAGACGCATGGGAAATGGGGAGTATTTGATGGACACAGTGAAGGTGAAGGAGAAAGGTCCCACTCGATTCAGTTCTAACAAACATTCGAACAAGCTCGACCATTTCTGTGACGTGAATCCACACTTTTCGTGTTCGTCCTCATTCTTTTGAAAGTTGAAGTTGGTTTTCCAAAAGTTCTACAAAGCTCTTCACTGCATCTGACTGCGTAATCTCTTCAGAAGATGCATTGCCACTCTTGAAAGTTGAATAGACAAAATTAAGCTCATCTTTACCTATATTAATGAGAGCTTCATAGAAGTACGGTAATGAGTGCCTCTTCGGCTAGGAAGAGAGCATGAATGACCCTGGAGTAAGCTTTTCCGTTCATCATTTGTTGAACACTTTTTTTTGGCATAGACAGTACTGTACAACTCCTCCAAGCCACTTCCTGCCATGATGAATCCAATCGCTGACAGAAAGGACATTAACAAGTGAAAACCTCCTAGTCGAATGAAGGATGACTTCAATGGGCTGTCATCAGGTGCTGCTGCTACTATTTCACGATCTTTAACGTACAAACGCTGATCAAAAGTCACCACTGTTATGCTTTGCCCATTGCTGATCCCTTTTGTGGTAGCTTCAAGAAGAGCCGTATAAATTGTTGAGCCGGCCGTTGTGGCCGAGCAGTTCTAAGCGCTTCAGTCCGGAACCGCGCTGCTGCTACGGTCGCAGGTTAGAATCCTGCCTCGGGCATGGATATGTGTGACGTCCTAAGGTTAGTTAAGTTTAAGTAGTTCTAAGTCTAGGGGACTGATGACCTCAGAAGTTAAGTCCCACAGTGTTCAGAGCCACCTGAACCATAAATTGCTGACGGATTTGAAGGAGCCAAGTTGATGAATGGAAGAGGGACTACAGTGGAAGTTTGGAACTCTCTCGTCGCATACAGCATTTACATACAACCACTCTAACCAGGTTTACATTCTTCTGGGTCTCCCAACGAGGTACCACTCAAGCAAAACAAATTAAGTGTTCGGTCATGTTCATACGACAGTGATTTTATTTTCAGGGAAGCCATTTTTGCAGTAAATATTATGGAATAGCCAGATGTGCTTGGGACTCTGTAAGTTTTCAAATGAAACAGACCTCGTTTTTCAACAGCATGAGCAGTTACATTTTTTCGATGTACATTGTCCTCTACCTGAAGAGCGGTGTTAGCTGTTATGCAAGCAATTCCACCCATGACATGAAACGTTATAGCCATCCACAGTGTGGACATTGTAGTCTGCATTATCGAAAACAAATTGCAAGCATCCCTTCTCTGTTCTTGTGCTCTCTTGAGAAGTGACCGATCTGTCATATTATAAAACTTCCTTGTAAGATACCCAAACACCGAAATTGCACAGGATATAGATTAAGACGTCTGAACCAAATTATTTGGGCAATGAAACACCCGTTCCAAGTTGTACAGGGCACAAAAATAATCTTTGACGTGCAGCGCTTATTATACTGTGACATATTGAAGTTTTTTTCGATTCAGTACTTTGTTTCGTCTTTCGAATTTTCTCTGGTGTTTGTCTTTTAGATGTAGGCTGTATGATTTCAACTATCAAGACACTGAGTACTTCAGGTGCCAGTTCAGCTCCTCCTTTACAAATTTTTCAGTTGTTGTAAACAGAATAGTCGTAGCTTTTGGACTTGATCTCACGTCGAATAATAGCTGCTTCGGTTTTTATCTCAGTTCCTCCCGAGCTTCGTTATCAGAGTTCCGATTTCTATACCAGTTGTCTGATAAAATATTAGTAGTTGCTTCAAAAAAACAAAACACTTTTTTCCCCCTGGTAAAACTGTAAAATTAAAGCTATTACCATAGAGCCGGATCAGTTTTCTTTTCAAATGTGTGTCAGTATATGGCTCTACTTCGGGACTCAGGTGAAGGAACATATTTTGTAATTCTTCAAAACCGTACTAATACTCATCATTTACCTCCAAATAATCACACATCTTTTCCAGAAGGTCTTCTCTTTTGGCTTAAGATTTTGACTCCCCATTGGTTGTTGCTGCTGCTTTTTCCTGCCTTTTGAAATGTCTAGTACAATGCCAGTGGTACCCCCATCAGAACTGACGAGATCTACGACCTGAGTGAGCCTAACCCTTACCTCATTTCCCCACTTGTGTCTGTTATTTGCTTCCGTTCGGATGCTTTCAATCGGTACAAGTTTCTGTAATTCTATTGTTGACTTACAAACAAATATAAATTCTGTAATAATGATAACCATTTGGAAAAAAGTCACTAGGATTCTTAAAGTATTTATTTAGCCCTACTCGAAAACATATTAGCAAAGCCAGCTCTTAATTAATGTCAAAGTAATTACCAGTTTCGTCAAAAGTATTGTTTGTGTAACTACATCTGTTAATTTCATCATTTAAACAAATAATTCGGCTTAAGCCTCGTGGTAGAAGAAACTGTAAAAAGGACCGATTTTTCGATGTATTCAGTTAGTTTAATGAGTTACGTTTTAATGTAATTCCTGTAAATTAAACATCAAACAATGTATAGTTTCAGTACCTATTATTGTGATGATATGTAAAGGCTCGATTTAGATCCCGAGACAGTCGGTCCACGGCCGATTTCCAGATGAGAAACACGTACTGGTTAGGTCAACAACAACGCACCAACTTAACTGTGAAATAAATGTAGCACAATTAGACTGTGTGTTGAAACAATGATAGTGTCTATTCAATACGTATTGTATTATTCTGCAAGAACTGTGAACTGTGTGGTTAGATTTTTACTGCTCATAGATATTCAACAGTAAATTACTGTAGCAGTATGCTGATGTTTACCTACAACCTATTAATGAGGCTTTCAGAATTTACCAATAGTTAACTGGCCATATAAGCGTGAAATATTGGGGGGGGGGGGGTTGTGACAAGTGAAAGTAAAGAACTGTGAAACGCAACTGTGCAACTGTCGGCTACATCATTTACTGTAATCAGTGTTGAACTTCAAATCCCCCCCTCCCTCCATTTCTCAGACAGTATAACAACGCAATACTTCGACGCCGAGGACTATCAATGAAGAAATAAAGCGCGCGAACGTCACAAGTTCGTTAAGTAGTGCATCAGTCAGTCTTAAATTATCGAACTGTCCTCTGGCAAGAGACTGGATCAAGTTAAATAACGCTTTTTATTCATTCATATAATGAAGTAAACTAATATTTCATACGATGTGCTTCCAATAGGACATCTCCCAGAGCAGTAAAAAAAAACACAACTAGGACTGGATGACAGTAGTTTGATCTGGTCATAACAGATTATTATTATTATTATTATTGTCGTGTCTATTAATTACAACAACAAATTCAATACATACTTAAACAGAAACTACTCGTGCCTAATTATGTATACTGTATATCGTTAAACGGTCTAGACTACGCACGAATGCCGGAATATTGAATCCAGTGGTGCGGCTCGTCGGATGCTTCGTGTAGACTCCTCACACCTCCAGGGAAACGCCTGTTAGAGCAGTCATTTACACTGTGGCTTATTGTCTGAATATCACCATAGTCATACTCACTGTCAATGCATGTTGTATTTGCACGTACCTTCTCCAACCCGGTATCTATTAAGCTGTATCCACACCTCCCTAGGATGGTGAAAGCATGGCAATTTAACAGTTGGTTGTCAATAACTTAGTAGTTCCAAATTTTCGTAGTTTGCCAGTCAAGTTTCCATTCAGTGTTCCGTTTGAACCAAGTGTGCAGCACTTTGACTCCTCCTTCATACGCTTGGCTTCTTAATTTGAGAAGTCTCCCAGGGAGCGAGACCAAATATTTCTTAAGATGGATTCATTCATTTTTAGAAACTTACTGGCGAAGGTTATAGAGAACAGCGTTTCGACGAAGGTGAGATGTACGGTTGTTCGATAGTACTGGCAGACAGCATTTAGATGTAGATCTGATTGTGCCACTAAAGGTTTCCATAGCTACATTCAAATGAACGTCAACTTCCTTCACACGAGCATTGCTTAGCCAAACTGGTAAGCAAAGTCGTGCTGCACAGTATATCAAGGCAAGGGATGCTACAAAGAGAACTGATGTTATTGCTTGCCATGTTCTACCTGACAGCATTCTCACTAGGTCGACTCGTATTTGCACCTTCTTAGCTGTCAACGTTTTTAGTGAGACTGTTTGTTAGGTGTTCTTCTCATTTAGAAACATCTTCACTCTGATTTGAAATTGCAACGACTCTGCATATCGGAATTTCCGGCAGATCAGGTTTGGCAGAGGTTGAATACAGCGGGAGCAAGAGCGTAGTCTTGAGGCAAGCCATCATTGATTGCATCCCATCTGCTCTTCTTTTCACCATGGTGTTCTTTAAAACGCCGATTGCTCAACGTGTTTCTTAAGATAATACCTGAGTTTTACAAACTATTGTTTTCAGAAATTTCAATATTAGACACTCGCGCCACACTGTATCATAAGCTGCTGACAGGTCAACGAAAACTACCTGTCTTGAGTTTCTTCTGGTAGCCAGCTCTAACTCCCGGTCCTACGGAAGACCCTGGCGATGCTCTTGGATAACATCTTGTTTTCTCATAGTAATACTCTGCCGGCTCTTTTCCCGTTCCCAGTAGTTTGGCAGCAAAAATATAATTCACGTCCTGTGGACAGAATATAAACTCCGTTACTAACAGCAACACACTTCGTTTCATGTCCTTTATTGTTAGTCATTGTAAAGAAACTATATAGCGATGTTTGCAGTGCTGCATCATCACGACATATTATTTTGTTCATTTCAAACGCAATCTCTCGTTCGGAGCTGTGGTATCAAAAATTATTTTTTGTATAACGTGTCTTTTAGTCAGTTAAATTTTATTATGTTTAACAAATATGTTTTTAAGTTACGGTTACATGACGAGAAGCAATGCGAATGCAGCTGTCTATTCACCCTGTGAGTGGACAGGTGGCCGTTCCTTCAGCAGGGTCCGAGCAGGTACACGGGATAGAGGTTTCCTAGTCACTGGGAGCTCCAACGTTAGGAGCGTTATGAAGCCGCTTAGGTAGATAGCGCTCAGGGATGGAAAGAAAGCCAATGTGCACTCGGTATGTCTACCGGAGGGCCTAATCCGAGACGTGGAGGCGGCCTTGCATGCGGCTAACGAGCGTGCTGGGTGCAGTCGTGTGCAAGTTATGACTCTCCGCGGCACCAACGACGCCTGCCGCATGCGTTCTGATGCGATCCTCAGTTCTTACAGGCAGCTAGTGGAGGTGGTTAAGACAGGTGGCCTCGCGCGCTGGCTGCAAGCAGAACTCGCAATTTGCAGTATTGTTGTCAGAGTCGATCGGGGTCCTTTGGTTTTAAGCCGAGTGGAGCGTCTCAGCCAAAGGCTTTGTCGGCTCTGTGACGGTCCTGGATGCAGATTGCTAGACTTGCGTTATCTTGTGGGAATTTATAGGACTCCCCTTGATAGGTCAGGAGGAGTGCACTACACAAAGGAAGCAGTTACGGGGTAGCAGAGTACTTCTGAACATGAGGTTTTTTTTTTTTTTTAAAAAAAGGGCTAGGCAGTAGTTTGAGGTGCTCTGATGAGCACTCGCCAATCGATAAGCAGCAAAAGAAGTCAGACCGATTTCAGAGTAAAGACATTTCGACTGCCACAATTTTATCAGTAAGCCGTCGAAGTATTGTAATAAAGTTCCCGAATTTACTACTCTTCAGGAAAGTTTCCGCGTTCAAATTACTCTTCGGACCGCGAGCTAGCTGAAACCGAAGTGTAAAGCTCTGAGATATTTACCGAGTTGTGAAAAGTATATCGCAAAAACAGACTACAGGCCTTAGGAGTGTGGCTGTTCATTGCAGTTCACAAAAATATCGTCTCTAGTGACGTCGAAGTTGAGCGTGACAGTGAAGCTACGTATTAGGTCGCGCGTAACAGGTGTAGGTGAAATCAGATTAATTGTTGAATGTTTTTACTGGACACACGATTCTGTTGCGACAGTTATAGAGTCATTCAATCAAAATCAAATGTCTATAGTACGTAAATACCTAGATCATGCAATACTAGTTGGAGGCGACTTTAACCTACTGAGTATAGATTAGGATGTCTATGAATTAATTGCGGGGAGCACGGACAGACATTCATGCGAAATACTTTTGAATACGTTTTCTGAGAACTGTGTTGAGCAGCTAGCGCGGCAGGCCACACGCAGTGGATATATCAGACCTTGTACCTACAGAGAGGCCGGATCTCACCGACAGTGTCACTATAGAAACGGGGATTAGCAATCATGATGTTCATTTGACCATCGTGCAGACTTCTGTGTAGACGACAAGGTAATAAGCATCCATGTCGTAGAGAAACGACTGAAAGATTTGAAAGTAAATAAATCACCAGATCTGGGCGGAAACCCAGTTCGATTTTACAAAGAGTACTCTAAGGCACTGGCCCCTTACCTAGCTTAGATTTATTATGAATCTCTCTCCCAGCACAAAATCCCGACTGGAAAAAGTATGCAAGAAGGGTAAAAAACGGACCCGCATAATTACAGACCAATATCCCTAACTTCTTTTTGCTGTAGAATCCTTGAATATATTCTCAGTTCGAATATAATAAATTTTCCTGAGACTGAGAAGTTTATGTCCACGAATCAGCATGGTTTTAGAAAGCATCGCTCGTACGGTACTCAGCTTTCTCTATTCTCACTTGATATGGATGAAGGGCAACAGGCACATTCCATATTTCTATATTTCTATATTTCTGGAAAGCACCTGTAGGCTGTGAACGAAGGAACGAGCACATGGAATAAGTTCACAGATATGTGAGTGGCTCGAAGGCTTTTTAAGTAATAGAACCCTATATGATGTCCTCAACGGGAGCGTTTATCAGAGACAACGATATAGTTAGGAGTGTCCCAGGGAAGTGTGATAGAAGCGCTGTTGTCCTCTATATAAATAAATGATTTGGCGGACAGTGTGGGCAGCAAAGTGCGGTCGTTTGCTGATGATATCGTGGTGTACGGTAAGCTGTCGAAGTTGAGCGACTGTAGGAAGATACAAGATGAATTAGACAAAATTTCTAGTTGGTCTGATGAATGGTGGCTAGCCCTAAATGTAGAAAAATGTAAGTTAATGCGGCTGAGCAGTAAGATCAGACCTATAATGTTCGGATGCAATATTAATATTGTCCTGCTTGATACAGTCAGTTCGTTTACGTATCTGGGCGTAACGTTGAAAAGCGATATGAGATGAAACGAGCATGTGAGAACTTTTTTTAGGGAAGGCGAATGGTCGACTTCGAATTAATTGGTAGAATTTTAGGAAAGAGCTTCTCACCTGTAAAGGAGATAGCATATATGACGCTGGGGCGACCTATTCTTGAATACTGCTCGAGTGTTTGGATCCGTACCTGTTCGGATTGAAGGAAGACATCGAAGCAATACAGAGGTGGGCTGCTAGATTTGTTACCAATAGGGTAGAACAAGACGAACGCAAATGTGGTTCCCTAGAGGGAAGGCAACTTCTTTTCGAAAAACACTGTTGAGAAAATTTAGGGGATCGGCATTTGAAGCTGCGATTCTACTGCCGCCAACATACATTGTGGGTAAGGACCACGAAGACAAAATATGAGAAATTAGGGCTCACACAGAGGCACATAGACAGTCGTTTTACCCTTGCTCTATTTGCGAGTGGAACAAGAAAGTAAATGATAGCATGTAAGCTTTCACGGCTGGCGTCTTCATTAATTAAAACTTCCGGGCTGAATTGCCGTGGTCCATATGTAAAACTTCTTCTCCTTCCTGACGTTTCGTTGCCGGCTGCGGGCAACATCTGAGGTGAGTCGGCGACTGGCTGCTAGGTGTTTTTTTTTTACTTTATTGTTATTTTAATGCCCGAACAATCAGGCAGGCTGTCAGCGGCATGCTACGCCGCTCTTCAGCCATAGTGGTAACAATAGCAGTACACAGAACGGAGAATTAGAAAAGAAAAAGTGATGGGCAAAAAGTAGTGGTCACAGATACACAAAAAAACACGGAGCCGTTCACACTCGACGATAACGACACTGAAAACACGATGACACGGCGCACATAACACTGATGAATCCGACGGCACAAGTGAACGTAGAAGCGTGACGACGGACACTAAAAACACAAAACGACGTCACACACACGAGACACTGATGGCGATGATCCCCAGCGCGCGAAAGTCCACGTAGCGTGTGCGAGTCCGGGGACCTGCCAAGAGGGGAAGAAGGGTGAGGGGGGTGGAGAGAGGAGAACAAAGATGCCAATGGCTGAGGAGATGGAAGGAGGAGTAGAGGGACAGGGGAGGGGAGGCCCGGGGGAGGAGTGGGGAGAAAGGGAGGAGGGAGGGAGGAGGGAGGGAGGGTGCCCAAAGGAACAGACACAGGAAGAGGGAGGGAGGATCAAAGTTGGTAGGAGGGGTAGATGGAGGGGAGGAGGACATCATCAGGGAGGGGGAGCTGGCGGAAGCCACCTTGGGAGAGGGCAAGGAGGGTGGAGAGATGGAGACTGGGTGGGACGTGGCAATACAGGCGCAGCAGCGGGTGGGGGTGGGAGAGGATGGGTGATACAAGCGGATGAGGAGGATCGAGTTTGCGGGAGGTGTACAGGATCCATATCCTTTCAAGGAAAAGGAGGAGGTGGGGGAAGGGGATGAGATCATACAGGATCCGCGTGGGGTAGAGGAGACGGATGCAATAGGCGAGGCGGGGAGCCTGGTGTTCAAAGATTTGTAGGGATTTATAAAAGGTAGGGGGGGGGCGGAGATCCAGGCCGGATGGGCGTAACAAAGGATAAGGCGGATGAGGGATTTATAGGTGTGGAGGATGGTGGAGGGGTCCGGACCCCACGTACGGCCGGAAAGGAGCTTGAGGAGACGGAGTCGGGAGCGTGCCTTGGCTTGGATTGTCCGGAGATGAGGAGTCCAGGAGAGGCGACGGTCGAGGGTGACGCCAAGGTACTTAAGGGTGGGAGTGAGAGCGATAGGACGGCCATAGATGGTGAGATAGAAATCAAGGAGGCGGAAGGAAGGGGTGGTTTTGCCTACAATGATCGCCTGGGTTTTGGAGGGATTGACCTAGAGCAACCACTGGTTGCACCAAGCGGTGAACTGGTCAAGATGGGATTGGAGAAGGTGTTGGGAGCGCTGCAGGGTGGGGGCAATGGCAAGGAAGGCGGTGTCATCGGCAAACTGGAGAAGGTGGACGGGGGTTGACGGTGGCGGCGGCAGGTCCGCCGTATACAAAAGGTACAGAAGGGGGGAGAGGACGGAGCCTTGGGGCACACTGGCGGAGGGGAAAAAGGTGTAGGAGTCCGTGTTATGGATGGTGACGTAGGAAGGCCGGTTGGAGAGAAAGGAGCCAATCAGACGGACGTAGTTAATTGGAAGGGCGAAGGTTTGGAGCTTGAAGAGGAGACCGGAATGCCATACGCAGACATAAGCACGTTCGAGGTCCAGGGAGAGGAAGATGGCAGAGCGACGGGAATTAAGCTGGTCGGAAAGGAGATGAGTGAGGTGAAGGAGAAGATCGTCGGAAGAGAAGGACGGCCAAAAGCCACACTGGGTAACGGGAAGGAGGCGGTGCTGGCGGAGGTGCTGGTGGATGCGGCGGGTGAGGATAGATTCCAGGACCTTGCTGAAGACCGAGGTAAGGCTGATGGGACGGTAGGAGGAGACGGCGGACGGCGGTTTGCCAGGTTTAAGGAACATCAGGATACGGGAGGTTTTCCACAGGTCGGGGTAGTAACTGGTGGGCAGGACTACAGTGTAGAGCCTGGCCAGGGTGGAGAGGAAAGAGACAGGAGCTTCACGAAGGTGACAGTCAGTGACACGATCGTGACCGGGAGCGGTGTTGCGTTTTGTGCGGAGTGTAGCAATGAGATCCTGTGTAGTGATAGGGGCATTGAGTTCCGTGTGTGCAATGTTTTCCAAGTACTGGAAATCAGGGGCGAGGGGAGGGACAGAGGGAGTAATCGAACTGGAGATCATCGGGGATGGAGAAAACATCAGAGAGGTAGGATGCAAAGTGATTGGCCTGACTAAGGGAGTCAGGGAGGAGGTGATCACCATAGAGAAGAGGATAGTAGGGGGAGGGTTTAGTTCCGGTAAGGCAACGGAAGGCTGACCAGAACTTGGACGAGTTGATAGGTAGGGTAGCATTTAAACGGGTGCATGTCTGTCGCCAGTCCCGGCATTTCTTAGCCGTAAGCAAATTACGAATGTGTCGCTGGAGTTGCCGGTGGCGTCGTAGTGTGTCCGGATCACGCGTGCGGAGGAAGGCACGGTAGAGACGGCGGGATTCACGGAGGAGGAGGGCGGCCTGTGGGGGTAAGGAAGGATGGTGGGGGTGGATGGCGACAGTAGGGACGTGGGCCTCCACGGCCTCAGACAAGGTCTGCTGGAGAAAGGACGCGGCATGGGTGACATTGTCAGGGTGGTGGTAGGTGAAGGGGTGGCTATCGACCTGGGTGGAGAGGGTATCCCGGTAGGCATTCCAGTTGGCACGGGAATAGTCATGGATGTACTTAGGGAGAGGGTCATGACGAGGGTCGGGGCGGGGGCGACGACCGTCTGAAATGGTGAGGAGGACAGGGAGATGGTCGCTACCAATAGGCTCCAGGACATCCACCATTATGCGGCCAAGGAGCTTGGGAGAGGAAAGGATAACATCGGGAGTGGAGTTGGATTCGGGACAGGTGTGCTGGGGGATGGGGATGAGGTCACCTTGAAGGTAGGAGAGGAACCGATGCCACCTTCGTAACTGGGCGGCGGAACGACTATGGATGTTGAGGTCGGCGGCGATCACGTAGGAGGAGAAGGTACGGTCAATGTGGGAGATGAAGTCGAAGGGAATAGGGGCGTGAGGGCGGACATAGATGGTGGTGCAGGTAACGGTAAGGCCGGGGAAGAAGAGACTAAGGATCAGGTGTTTGGTGGGGTCGGGAAGGAGAGGTTGGAGCCGAACGGGGATCTGGCGGTGGTGACCAATGGCAACTCCGCCACGCGCAATCGGGAGGGGATTATCGGAGCGGTGGAGGAGATAGGGCGAAGTGTGGACGGTGTGGTGGGGTTGGAGGAAGGTTTGATTGAGGAGGAAGGCATCCACGCAGTGGGTGGCAAGGGGTGCAGGAAGAGGTTCTTGTTGGCGGGAAGGGAGCGGATATTGTTGAAAAGGTTACGGTGCTGTCGCGCCACATCAGGGATTTAGACAAGGGTGTCAAGACGGGAGAAGGTGAAATGGCCCTGGTTGTTGGAGTAGGTGGCGTACATTTTGAGTTGGAAAATGGAACGGGCAGCGAGGGATATCTGTTGGAGAGTGTGGGGGCGCTGAAAAGGATGAACATTCTGAAGGACGATGGTGAGGAATCTGATGATGTCCTCAGCGGTAGGGTGTGGGCGAAGGGAATTGCTGGGAGGGGTGGGGGCATCCAGAGGACGGACTGGGACGGTGAGTTCAGGAGTGGTCGGAGGGGGTCGGGCTTTACACTTTTGGGAGTAGGTGGGATGGGGGAGATTGCAGGTATTCCAGGAGGGAGGGGATTGAAGGTTAGGGCACTGCTGGAGGAAGTGCGCTTGCTTACATTTCGGGCAGGTGGGGGCCTCACGGCACTCGGCTGTTGGGTGTGTGTTATAGCGCAGACACCTCTGGCAGCGCAGGGATTGAGGAGGGGAACAGGAGGGGTCGACCTTGTAGCACAGGTTGAAGAGGAGGGCACCCTCCTTCAGGAGACGGTCAATGGAGGCGGCGTCCTCGGAGAAAACCCGCATAAGGCGGGTGGGGCCGGCCGAGTTGAAAATGCGGCGGACTGCCCGCACCTCCAGCGTGGGTTGCGCCTTGAGCTCCGCCAACACCTCCTCCTCCATGATCGTCAGACTAAGGCGAGTGATCACGGCGGTGAGGGTTGTCGGGCGATGCGGGGTTTGGGGTTGGCGGGGAGGAGACGGAGAAGGAGCAGGGGTGAGGGAGGCTTTGGAGCCAAAACGGGTGATGGGGAGGTGGGAGAGGATGTCAGTATGGAGGGTTGGGCTGGGGGAGGAGATGAGAACAGAATCCCGTCTGGGAGTGAGGAGAGAGATGGGGGCACCAGGGAAGTGTTGGCGAAGAAGGAGGGAGAGATTCCGGGCCTCGAGAAGGGAAGGATCGGGACGGGAGAGGAGGTATTTGTATAAAGAGGGTTGGCTGGAGGAGGAGGAGGAGGAGGAGGCGGAGGGAACAGGGCCAGGCAGGGAGACATCCATGGCATCCTGGGGGGGGGGGGGAAGGAGGACGGGGCGGTGCCTTTTTGGGAGCGGAGGAGGTGGTGGTGCCACTAGGGCGTTTAACGGCGGCAGAAGGGTGGGTGGTGATATGAGGGACGGGAGCTATAGGAAGTTGGCGGGAAGGGGCAGGTCCTGGCGTGGACGCAGCAGTCGGCGCCGGATATGGTGACGGTGAAGGCGACGGCGACGGCGACGGCGACGGTGGTGGCGGTGATGGCGAAGGCGATGGGGAGAGTTGGGCATGGGCAGTGGCCCGACGGGCCACCACCCTAGCTGGAGCTGCAGGATCAGAGGGAGAGGAGCGGGAGGAAGAAGCTGGAGAGGGGGCAACAAAGAGCGAGGGCGAAGGGAGAGTGAGAAGAGGCGGGATGGAAAGAGGGGAGTGTGACTGGGCACACCATGTTATGGTGGTTTTGGCGGCGGGGGGGGGGGAAGTATAATCTATGGCTGTGGTGGTAGTGGTGGTAGTGGTGGTGGGGGCTGACATGACAGGGAGAAACAAAAACGCACAGGACGAAAAAGAAAGGACAAAAACTGGGGACAGATGAAGACGAAGACGGAGACGGAGGAAGACGAAGACGGACGAAGATCAGAGTCCCACGCTGCTGGCGCTGACGGCGACGACGGGTGGCAGGAATGCCGCAGCTGCCGCAGCTGCTGCTGCTGCCGCTGCCGCTGCCGCTGCCGCGGACGGGGCCGCTGCTGCTGCTGCCGCTGCTGGGCTGGGCTGGGCTGGCTGGCTGGACCGCTGCTGCTGCTGCTGCTGCTGCTGCTGCTGGCTGGCTGGCTGGCTGGCGCCTGAAAAACCTAGCACTTCGATTAGTGCTGGAATGGCACAATCGAATGGCGGTAATCTTGCGGAGTACCGTCGGAGATGTCGCTGCTAGGTGCTGGTGGTCCCACTTATATAGAGCGCTAAGATGGCGCCACCACTCGTCACGTGCTTTCGACTTTAAAACTATCTCTCTCGATTACAGGTAATCGATTGTCACTTCGTTGGTACAAAGTCGAACGCCATATCTTGTCTAGTTTTAATCCTTCTTCTTTTCTATTAAAATTATTTCCATGCTTGTAGATCTCTATAGCTTCTCTATACATGCGAGTATAATAATGTGAGGTCCTAGCTATCACGTTTGTCTCACTAAATTTTATTTCGTGATCACCGTCTTTGAAAACGTGATTTCTCAATCTGTCCCAATCTACAGTTCCTTTTGTGTTCCGTTAGGCGGGTATTAACACTCCTTTTAGTTGTTCCAATGTAAACTATGCCACAGCTACACGGAATTTTATACACACCTGGGGTAGCTAAGGGGTGTCGTGGGTCTTTCACCAATCTTAAGGTTTGACTAATTTCCTTGGTAGGTCGAAAGATTGTCTCCACTTGAAACTTGGCCAAAACTTTACCAATACGGTCCGTGATGTTATAAATAAATGGAAGAAAAACTTTTCCAACCGACGGTTGTTGTTGTCGTGTATTTTCGGACACTTTTCTTCTAGGGTGAAGTGCTCGATCTATTTCCTTGTCAGTGTACCCATTTCTCTTGAAAGCTGTTCGCAAAAGGCTTAATTCATCTTGAAAGTAAATTGGCTCACAGATGTTATTAGCTCTATCCACCAAAGTTTTTATGACTCCTCTTCTGCCTAGGATGATGAATCGAATTCTTATGTAGGTAACGATCGGTATGCGTGTCTTTCCTATATACCTTGTGCCCTAAAGTCCCATCTGCCCGTTTAATAACCAATACATCCAAAAAAATTTGTTGTCCATTACTCTCTTTCTCCATGGTGAATTGTATCCTTGGATTGAAATTGTTTATGTGAGCCAAAAAATTAATTAATGAAGAAAGTAAATGACTGGTAGCGGGAGAGGTACTCTCCGCCATGCACCGTACGCTGGCTTGCGAGGTATATATGTAGATGTAGATGCAGAAGTCGATACGAATCTAATTTTACTTAGTTCATATGATATTCTGGAAGAGACTTTAGGTTTGGTTAAGGAGAAACCTCGGGAGCTAGAGGAAACGAGTCTGAGAATGTAGGAGAACAGAATGGCTTTCTTTGCAATGAGAGTCTGATATCTGTTAAAATTTCGCCAGATCGTTAAGTAGGAAAGAGTAGTGATACGAGCAATTTCCGGCATTATGCAAATCGATTGATCTCTGGGAGCTTTTTAGACTTATCTGTAGAAACAGGTATTTTTTCGTTAAACACGTCAACTGTATGCTGCATGAGATAAGACGGTACTCGAACATGTTGCGGGGTGACAACCAGCGAAAAGCAGTAGCAACAGATAGCAGCCATTATCTCGAGTGCTGTACATGATTTACTGCCTATCAAGATTCCGCCTATACGAGACAATTCGGAAATTACTCAAGTGATGAAATACTGCTGAGATAGCATACAGCGGAGGAATAGCGTGCTGATGAAACCACAATACAAACTATTTTCACTTTAGACTGTTGTCACTGATTTCGCAACTGCCAGGAACCATGAAAAAAGTACGTTCTTGAGCAGAAGCATTTTCTGTGAGGTAGAAGTTGATTCGGAGCTATTTGTCGTTGATAAAGACGTCCACTTATCAGCAAGGTGTAAGTAAATATGAAGACTAACAGAGCTATACTGTATGTGGGGTTAATAGCTGAATATACCCCGATGAATGCATGTGCTATCCGAACGCAATAAGTGCCTACGTTTGGCAACATGGAATGTTCGAGGACTGACCAACAAAAAAAGCGAGTTAATATAAGTACTCATAGAGAGGAAAATAGACATTACAAAAATAAGAAATACTAAGAAAAAATTATGAGGAATAAAAGATTTGACAGACTACCGATGATTTAAAGTGGCGTCCCACAAAGAAAACGAGCTAGTGGTGGAGTAGCAGTTTTAGTCAGTGATAAATCGAGAGGAAAGATTAATGAATACGGCCTTATAAATGAAAGAATAATAAGAGATAGATTTTAAATTCCAAGAGGTCGTCTGACAGTTATAGGTGTCTACGGCCCAGAGGACGGAAGGAAGGATGATACTGATACTTTTTATGATAATCTTTAGAAAGAAGTGAACAGAATCAACAAGACAGACCATATTGTCATCGCTGGTGACGTTAATGCAAGAGTTAGGAATCTACCTATAACAAGAATGGTAGCACTGTTAGGAGAATAATTCTGAATAGTAATGGACATGAACTACACCAATTTGCCTCCTTCAATTAAAAAAATTGCTAATGTATTTTACAGAAAGAAAGACATTGACAAGTTTACATTGAGTGCAAAAGGATAATAGTCTGTGATTCATTATACAGGGTGGTCCATTGATCGTAACCGGGCCAAATATACCACGAAATAAGCGTCAAACGAAAAAACTACAAAGAACGAAACTTGTCTACCTTGAAGGGGGAAACCAGATGGCGCTATGGTTGGCCCGCTAGATGGCGCTGCCATAGGTCAAACCGATATCAACTGCGTTTTTTAAAATAGGAACCCTGATTTTTTATTACATATTCGTGTAGTACATAAAGAAATATGAATGTTTTAGTTGGACCACTTTTTTCGCTTTGTGATAGATGGCGCTGTAGCAGTCACAAACATATGGCTCACAATTTTAGACGAACAGTTGGTAACAAGTTGGTTTTTTAAATTAAAATACTGAACGTAGGTACGTTTGAAGATTTTATTTCGGTTGTTCCAATGTGATACATGTACCTTTGTGAACTTATCATTTCTGAGAACGCATGCTATTACAGCGTGGTTACCTGTAAATACCACATTAATGCAATAAATGCTCAAAATGATGTCCGTCAACCTCAATGCATTTGGCAATACATGTAACGACATTCCTCTCAATACCGCTTCAACCACACGCGAGCTGTGCCGGACATCCATCATGTTGGAAGTTCATTGCCATTCTATCATTCAGTGAAACATCTTGTAGTAACATCGGTAGAACATTGCGTAAGAAATCAGCATACATTGCACCATTTGGATTGCCATCGGTAAAATGGGGGCCAATTATCCTTCCTCCCATAATGCCGCACCATACATTAATCCGCCAAGGTCGCTGATGTTCCACTTGTCGCAGCCATCGTGGATTATCCGTTGCCCAATAGTGCATTCATGCCGGTTTACGTTACCGCTGTTGGTGAATGAGGCTTCGTCGCTAAATAGAACGCGTGCAAAGAATCTGTCATCGTCCGGTAATTTCTATTGTGCCCAGTGGCAGAACTGTACACAACGTTGTAGTCGTCGCCATGCAATTCCTGGTGCATAGAAATATGGTACGGGTGCAATCGATGTTGATGTAGCATTCTCAACACAGACGTTTTTGAGATTCCTTATTCTCGCGTAATTTGTCTGCTACTGATGTGCGGATTAGCCGCGACGGCAGCTAAAACACGTACTTGGGTATCATCATTTGTTGCAGGTCGTGGTTGACGTTTCACATGTGGCTGAACACTTCCTGTTTCCTTAAATAACGTTGCTATCCGGTGAACTGTCCGGACACTTGGATGATGCCGTCCAGGATACCGAGCAGCATACATAGCACACGCCCGTTGGACATTTTGATCACAATAGCCATACATCAATACGATATCGACCTTTTCCACAGTTGGCAAACCGTCCATTTTAACACGGGTAATGTATCATGAAGCAAATACTGTCCGCACTGGCGGAATGTTACGTGATACCACGTACTTATACGTTTGTCACTATTACAGCGCGACCTATTGCAAAGCGAAAAAAGAGGTCCAACTAAAACATTCATATTTCTTAAAGTACTACACGAATATGTAATAAATAACGGGGTTTCCTATTTAAAAAAAAAACGTTGTTGATATCCGGTTGACCTATGGCAGCGCCATCTAGCGGGCCAACCATAGCGCCATCTGGTTTCCCCTTCAAGTTAGACGAGTTTCGTTCGTTGTAGTTTTTTCGTTTGATGTTTATTTCCTGAGACATTTGGCCTGGTCACTATCAATGGACCACCCTGTATACTAATTAATGGTAAAATGGAGAACATTACGCAAGTTATACGTGTTTCTAGAGGAAGAGATATGGGTAGCGACGACTTCCTTTCGGGCAGTAAGATAAGGCTACTATGAAAATGGAAGATGACAAAGAAACTCCAAAAGAAGCCACAATATGAGTCGCCCAAAGTACATCTCCTGCCGGTATACAGTATTAGGAAAATTTATCAGTACATACTCCAAGAAAAGCTTACTTCACTACCAGTCGATAAAGATATCGACATAGAATGAAATAATATCAAAACCTGCATCATTTAAGCAGTCTCAGAAGCACTTGGTAAAAGGATGAAAACACATGGCAAAAAACGATTCAGAATTTGGAAGCTTATTTTAAGCTTCTACAGACAAAAAACATCATACAGCCAGTAAACATACAAAATAAATAGGAATGCTCTGAAATAAATAGTGCTCAAATGACGCCACTAATCTTGGGACTCATTCATAAGCTTCTTAGAACACTGTGTACTGGGTAGACAGCAATGTGCATACCAGGTCATGGACGCCCTCAGCAAGGAAGAAAAAGACACTGCGTAACTGAACGTTGTACCCAACGAACAATGGATAAATCGTTACACAGACTTGTGGTGTACACAGAAGGCCGGAGATGACATTGGAGGAAGTATGTACAATGAAACAGTATATTCAGTTACTATGGAGTAACTACAGGAGGCTTTGAAGGGCATAAAGAACAGTAAAGCTACTGGAGTAGATGGAATAAACGCAGAGTTAATCAAATATGGAAGATTACCGCTGGATAAAAGACTTTTGTAATTAATAGGTGAACGATGGACGACTGCAAGATCCCAGACCCTTGTTATACAGCAAAGTAATCTCCCGTTCATTAAAGGGAAATGTAATGACTGTAAAAACTATCGTGGCATCAGTCTTCTAAACACTGGCTACCAACTATACTCAAAGACAATCAATAAGCGCATGAAGAAGAATAAAATGGATTTAGATAAGGTCGGTCATGCACAGGCAATGTATTTTTAATGAAAAAGATTATAGAAAAACACAGCGAATTTAATATAGAAACCCACATGGCCTTTATAACCTCGAGAAGGGTTTTAAACGTAAGAGCCGTGATAGCATTTGAAAGATTATGTCTCGAGGTGGATATCGTTGTCACCTAATAGAAGTAGTGAAAATTCTTCACAGAACTTCACGTATTGTAATAAACACAGGTATGAATCGGTTAGAAGAAATAATTATTAACCAAGTTGTTTTAGAATGGTGTGGACTATCACCTGCCCTTTCTAATATTTACATTGACTTCATTCTTCGCAAATAGAAATCTAAAGTAAATAGAAGAATTAAGATAACGATTGAGAAATACCTAAAAGTACTTTTGTTTGCTGATGACATCGTTATTACACAGGAGAATGGAGATGGCCTCCAAAGATCAGTATACCAGCTAAACGAAATGTACAACAAATACAACTTTAAAATTTCTAGCAATAAAACAAAAATAATGGCATTCCGAGGAAAGTATCCAGCAAGACCAAAAACTGTTTTGGACGATTCAGTTTTATAACAAGTATCTCAAATCTCTTATTTAGGCTGTGATGTAAGTTTTGATTTCGTCTCTGATACTGAAAATAAAATACACAAATTCCAAGTTGTCTTCGGTACCATTAGCAGAACATTGGACCGTAAAGTACAAAAGGAAACCATCATGAAGTTCTCTAAAGTAATGGTGGTTCCTATGTTATCGTATGGAAGCGAAAACTGAGTCATCAAAAAAAAAATAAATAAATAAAAAAAAAAATTCAAACCGCAGAGAGGTGGTTCCTACGGAAGAAGAAGATACGTTTAGAAACGAAGAAAACGAGGATATTAGAACAGAATTAAATATTTCCTGCATGAACAAAAAATTCATAAATATCGTGAAGATTGGAGACAACACCTCATGAGAAAGCCTGGTCACAGAATTCCTCAGAAGATCCTGAACTACAAACCGAATGAGAAAAGAGATATTGGAAGACCCCGAAAAAGATGGGGATGATTTTCTTTGGGAGCTCGGAACGGGCAACAGTCTAATCTTTGAAAGAAAGATAATGATGATGATGATCTCTAACACTCAACCTCCTCCCCATGCACCCATACCAATCTCCATCCCAATCTCTACCGGACCATAGACATCCAGATTTAAAGCAACCTCATAATCTTTCAGCACCCTGACGATACCCCCATGCCACGACCTTTCTGCAGCACATCTTGACACCGTATCCGTACACATTTCTACCAAGGTCACATATCTGCATCGTCCCACTTTGTCCCCCACAATCCCTGCTCCTTCTCCGATAATCCCATAGCTTATACCACTTCTTACTGAGGACTCACGACCAGCCTACACTCACAAGCTACCGGCATTTACGGAGACACATCACGAATTTACTCAATGCTAAAAAACGTCGGGACTGACTCCAGACATGCATCAGACTCAACACATTATTTTTTTTTCTGAGCCATCAGTCTTCTGACTGGGCTGATGTGGCCCGCCACGAATTTCTCTCGTGTGCCAACTTCTTCATCTCGGAGTAGCACTTACAACATACGTCCTCAATTATGTGCTGATTCTATTCCAATCTCTGCCTTCCTCTACAGTTTTCAGCCTCTAAAGCTCCCTTTAGACCAAGGAAATTTTTACCTGATGTCGTAACTGATGTTCTACCATCCTGTCGATTCTTCTCGTCAGTGTTTTTCGTATGTTCTATTCTTCACCGATTCTGCGGAAAACCTCATCCTTCCTTTTCCTTATTAGCCCATTAATTTTCAACATTCGTCTGCAGCACCACATCTCAAATATTTCAAGTCTCTTCTTTCCCGGTTTTCCAACAGACCATGTTTCACTGCCATGCAATGCTGTTCTCCAAACGTACGTTCTCAGAAATTTCTTCCTCATTCTTCCTCAAACTAAGGTTTATATTTGATACTAGTAGACTTCGCTTGGCCAGGAATGCCCTTTTTATCAGTGCTAGTCTGCTTTTTATGGCCTCCTTGCTCCGTCTGGCATAGGTTATTTTGCTGTCTAAGTATCAGAATTCCTTAACTTCATCTACTTCGTGATCACCAATCCTGACATTTAGTTTCTCACTGTGCTCATTTCTGCAACTTCTCATTACTTTCGTCTTTCTTCGATCTACTCTCAATCCATGTTCTGTACTCATTAGACTGTTCATTCTATTCAGTAGATCCTGTAATTCATCTTCACTTTCACAGAGGATGGCAATGTCATCAACGAATCTTATCACTGATATCCCTTCACCTTGAACTTAAATTCTACTCTTGAAACTTTCTTTTATTTTCGACATTGGTTCTTCTTTGTATACATCGAACAGTAGGCGCGAAAGACTACATGCCTGTCTTACATCCTTTTTAATTCGAGCACATCGTTCTTGATCTTCGTATTATTCTTGTCAGCATCTTGGATGTATGAACTGTTAAGCATTCTGCAGTAATTTCGCACTTGTCGGCTCTTGCAATCTTCGGAATTGTATCGATGATGTTTCTTCGAAAGTCAGAAGGTGTATCAACAGACTCATACATTCTACACACCAACGTGAAAAGTTGTTTTGTTGCCACTTCCCCCAACGATTTTAGAAATTCCACTGGGATATTTTCTATTCTTTCTGCGTCTGAGTCTTCCAGAGCTCTTTTAAATTCTGATTCTAATACGGGATCCCCCTATCTCTTCTAAATCGAATCCTATTTCATTTTCTATCACGCCATCAGACAAGCCCTCTCCCTCATAGAGGCCTGCAACATATTCTTTCCATCTATCCGCTCTCTCCTCTGTTTCAGTGGATTTCCCGTTGTACTCGTAATATTACCGCCTTTGCTTTTAGTTTCAGCGAAGGTTGTTTTCATTTTCCTATATACTGAGTCAGTTTTTCCGACAATCATTTCGTTTTCGATTTCTTCACAATTTACATGGAGCCATTTCCCCTTGCTTCCCTGCACTTTATGTTTATTTCATCCCGAACTGACTTGTATTTCTGTATTTTTGAATTTACTTGAACATTTTTGTTCTTCCTTCTTTTATCGATCAACTGAAGTATTTCTTCTGTTACCCATGGTTTCTTTGCACTTAACTTATTTGTACCTATGTTTTTCTTTCCAGCCTTTGTGATTGCCTTTTTTGGAGACGCCCATTCCTCTTCAACTGAACTGCCCACTGAGATATCCCTTATCGGAATATCTACAGCCTCAGAACTTCAAACATACCTCTTCTTTCTTTAGTACTTCCGTATCCCCACTTCTTTGCACGTTGATTCTTCCTGACTAATCTCTTGAACTTCAGCCTACTCTTCGCCACTACTACATTGTGATCTGAGTCTATACCTGCTCTTGGGTATGTCTTACAATCCGGTATCTCATTTCGAAATCTCTGCTGACCATGATGTAATCTGACTGCAATCTTCCCATATTTCTAGGCCTTTTCCAAGTACGCTGCCTCCTCTTGTGATTGTCGAACAGAGTATTCGCTATTAATAGCTGAAAATTATTCCAGAGCTCAATTATTATTTTTCCTCTCATTCCTAGTACCAAGCCCATACTCTCCCTCAAACCTTTCTACTGCTCCTTCCACTACAACCGCACTCCACTCCCCCATGACTATTAGATATTCATCTCCCTTTATGTACTGAATTCCCCGTTCAGCATCTTCATATACTTTCTCCACCTCTTCATCTTTGGTTTGCGACGTCAGCATGTATACCTGAACTGCTGTAGTCGGTGTTGGTTTGCTGTTGATTCCTATGAGAAAAACCCTACTACTAAACTGTTCACAGTAACACACTCTCTGCCCTACCTTCCTATTCATAACAAATCCTACTTCCGTTACACCATTTTCTGCTGTTGTTGATATTTCTCCACACTCATCTAACAATAAATCCTTCTCCTATTTTCATTTCACTTCACTGATTCCCATTATATACATAGAATGAGTCTTATTAGTCCTCCTTTAAGATCTTCTAGCTTCCCTATCACGTTCAAACTACTGAAATTCCTCGCTCCGACTCATAGAACGTTACCCTTTCGCTGGTTATTCAATTATTTTTTCGTGGTCACCTCCCCCTTGTCAGTCCCCTCCCGGAGATCAGAATAGGTGACTATCCAGAAACATTTGCCAATGGAGATATCATCATGACACTTTTTCAATTACACGTCACATGTCATGTGAACACAAGTTACATACTTTAATGAAGTTGTTGCCATTGCTGTCTGCATCCTCATGCCGTTGATCATTGCTGATTCTTCCTCCTTTAGGGGCAGTTTCCCACCGCAAGGGCAAGAGAGTGCCCTGAATCTCAGTCTACTTCTCCACCCTCTCTGACAAGGCCATTGGCTGAATGAGGGGTGACTTCTTATTTTGGAAGTATTCAACCGCCTCAACCTTAGCCTCTCCATTAAATTTTCCAATACAGGAAAGCACTGCACCGTTTCAACGAGAATAGCCACATCCTTCACTACCCACAACAGCCATCCCTTACCTGACAGTCTGGGCAAAGATGACCATGTTACATCCTATTTTCCAACACCTTCTCCATCCCTGTTGACCTTCATTTTACTATTCCCAGTTCCCTATTATCCATAATGCACAACCACCGCTATCCCATCCCTCACTCTCAGTTTCCAGTACTTGGACAACTTACCAAGGGTAGAATTAAAAACATCAGTCACGACTCATGGCATAAAACAAGTACTCTACAAACACTTCCCCAGGTCACGACAGCATTATCTATCGACACATCAATGAACACCATTCCTCCTTTGTGGTCGCCCTTGTAACTGCTTATACCATTATCCTCTCCACAGGTTACCATCCTGAACTGTGGATACCCTCGAAATACTGCTTTTCCTCAAACCGCAAAAACCACATACTGCCCTATCGGCTTTGTACAGTGTTTAGTGACGTCTTCGAACCCATCCTACCCCGATGCGCCCATCGATACCTGAACCAATAACACCTCCTTCCCGTTAATCAGTGTGGCTTCCACCCCATCAGTGCGGTTTCTCCTTTGATGAACAGCCGCTGCACGTCACTTTTCTTCTATCCCATCTGTTCAACTCCCGCAAATCCGCTGTTTTTATCCCCCTTGACAAAGAGAAAGTTGTGACTGTGTGTGTGGCATTCAGGTCTCCTTCCCAAACTCCAGACTTACACACTTCCAGTTAATTATGTCCACCTTATTGCGTCTTTCCTTTCTAATCTCCCATCCTGTATCACCATTAACAGTACCGGTTCCTGCTGTAGCTTTCATCCCGTTGACAGCGTGCCCCAAGGCTCCGTTAGCTCTCCTGTCCTTTATTTTCTGTACACTGTTGATATGCCCAAACCACCTCCACCAGTTTACCTCCTCCAGTATGCTGATGAGACTGCTTTGCTCGTCCTCTGTTCTACACTTCATAAATCCCGACGACCCTCCGAATCCACCCCAGTCAATTCATCTCCTGTTGTAACTAATGGTCCCTCAAGATCAATTCTTCTAAAACCTAGGAAATAATTACAGGATACACCATCCACATCTTCTATCTCACTGACTTCTATCCTACATGACCGACCTATCCAGTTACCTAACACACTAAACTATCTTCAACTAACGATTGACTGGCAGCTAACATGGAAACCTCACCTACTAAGGATCCAAAAGAAAGCCCACATTCCTCCACTGTCCTCCACACCTAAAAAAAAAAAAAACCTTGATCTGACCCATCCTTTGCTATTCGCTCTCCATAAGTTCTAGAAGTCCCCCTAGATTCTTGAACGCCACGCACTCAAGGTCGTTTTCCACATCAGTTTAACTGCCCCTGCAAGGATCCTTTACCAACTTATCAGTTTCTGCCTTTTCTTACTCAGACTGAACGTTCTGAACAACTTACATGATCTGTAAACTGGACTGAATAATTCTATAGTTTCCCCTCTCCTTTCCAATCCTGGTTCACTGCATCCTCTGTATCCTCCACCAAAGAAATTTCAACCAACTCTCTCCCAGACAATGTGATCTGCTCTGATGTTTACCCCTCTTACCAACTTTAACTCTTCCCCACCTACCCCGCTCCATATCAGACTCCTTGTACCTCTCCATATAGCCCCACTCCTTTTATCTGGCCGGCCGGTGTGGCCGTGCGGTTCTAGGCGCTTCAGTCTGGAACCGCGTGACCGCTACGGTCGCAGGTTCGAATCCTGCCTAGGGCATGGATGTGTGTGATGTCCTTAGTTAGGTTTAAGTAGGTCTACGTTCTAGGGGGCTGATGACCACAGATGTTAAGTCCCATAGTGCTCAGACCCATTTGAACCAACCCTTTTCTCTTAATTCCACTACCATCCTCATACTCCACACACACCCTCACCCTCTGTCTTTCCCAACTCTGTCTTTCCACTGTCCCTCTCCCCAATACCTACCCGTAGTTTCCTACCTAACAGACCCATATCTTTTCTACCCACATCCCTAAACCTCTAAAGATATTCTATCTTCTCGAAGTCTTTCTTCCCAAGGCAGGTTCTTAACATTTTCACTGAAAATCCAGTGCTTTTCTTTTTTTTTAAGAATTTCAACTCTCTGCGGTGTGGTTTTAAAATTTATATATTTCGTTTTTAGATGACGTCCTTTGACTTTTAATTTAAAAAAGAAAACAATCTTAATGCTTTCTTTTATGTAGCCACCAAACAGTTTCATCCCGTTTATCGTTTTTAAAACCATGCTTAAAGTTCCTACTCTAATAACATTTTCTATGATGGTTGTTATAGTTTTAAAAATACTCATAGCTTAAGAGCGGAATATTGTATCGCTGATAGCCCACTCTCCGACCATATGGGGCGAAGGGGATGAAATAATAACAAAGGAAAACAATCATATTAGTTGTCTCTTGGATCGTGCCCCATAGCAGAAGACCGTCGAAGATCTCTCAAAAGCGGCTGCTCTTCACCAACATGTGCTCACTATGCAGGCGAGCGCCTAACCTCAGATGGCAGTAGATCTCCATTTCCTCCAGGATGTCTATAAATTTGCCCTTCTCAACCTTGTACAACAACATGACATCCGACCTTAAACAGGGGAGGGTGCGTCTGCTCTCAGCTAAGTGGACAGCAAAGTTGGATCTCCCCACTATATGCCATCTATCCAAAGCCACATACTCACTAAACCTGATCTGTCACAATCTGGACATCCCATTTGTACAAACCTGACTCGCAGAGCACATTTCTTTTGTCAACCACATTAGCCAAAATGTGCCCATTGTTGTTCGTAGTCGAAAGAGGAAGCCTTTATGTATTGTTTTTTGAAATTAAGAAGAACCTTTAAGGAAGCTACAGACAACAGGTACATTTGCTTGCCATATTACCGCACCCTTCGCGTTTAAATATCCTCGGTTTTCAAAAATCACAATTTAAGAGATTCTATTTCAACCACTAACAAGTTTGAAAATATTTTTGCTTATGGGGCTGGTAAAAGAAATGTACATCACGAATCAGGTGTGCACAGAGTGGAATGCCAGAATGTGACGGCTGTTACGTGGGACAGACAGGCTGGAGGCTCGACATCAGGTTTGGTGAGCATGTAGCTTTGGATAGATGGGATACAGTTAAGAGATGCAACTTTGTTGCCTACATGGCTGAGAGTGCACACACCTCCCCTGTTTGAGGTCGGGTGTCGTGTCCGGTTGTTGCAAAAGGCTGAGAATGGCAGATTCATAGTCATCCTGGAGGAAATGAAGGTAGACTGCCATCTGTTTGCCTATTATAACCCTGCTCAGTGAGCAGTTGTCGATGAAGAGCAGCCACTTTTGGGAGGTCTTCGACGGTCTCCTGCTTTGGAGCAGGAGACGTCAAGACCCTAGGAGGAATTAATATGACAACAGTAGGCATGATAGTATGGATGAATATAGCTTATTATTGTCAGTGGATCTGTCTGTCTTCCATTTCGTTGGTACTGTGAAATGCTATATTGCTTTTACCATCAAACAAATAATACAGAATTAAACTAATAGCGGCTAAGTATAAGGCAACTTGTTATATCGTTCTTTTGCCAACAGAGCGCCGCAACTGGAGCTACACCATATGTTAGATATGAAATTAACGTCAGTAGAGGACGTTAGTACAATTTTTTTGAAACTGCACCGGCCTAAATCAGCCTTATCATGCTTATGTTCACTATTTTGGTATGATGTTAATAAATCTTCATAAAAACGATCTGTATGAAGTTTATATCTCTTTTATACTAACTATATATTGGTTCACTTAACCACTGTGGTGTGAGCAACTACGGTAAATTTCAGCTTCTTGACGATTTTCAAATTAGTATATACTTATGTTTTATTAAGACGATCTTCAGAGTATTTATTGTGATGTAACATTTCTGTATTGAGCAGTTATACGAACCTATTAATGAGCTTTTGGATAAGATCTGCTAGGTCACTTCAGCACTACTATACGAATAAACTCATTGTTAGTTCGCGTTTCTTGATATTATTTTATCCACTTTGGTATGAGAACATCGCAGCTGTTTTCGTAAATTATGCAAATGGCTGGTTGCAGTATTTCCTACAGTATAATTTCTTGGTGTGTTTTAAAGGTGTTATGCAGCTACTCTTACAGATTTCATTTTACGAGGGGGGGTTCAGTAAGAGATGTAACACATTTTTTTCCTGAAAGCATGTTTGTTTTATTCTTGATTTTTATTTATTTATTTATTTATTTATTTCATGAACAGTACAGAGAAACCCACCGTCTTGAAATGAAAGGTGGGTCGGATGTTTCTGAATCCAACAGCAAAACACTTCTCAGTATCACAATGTTATTGGTATATAGCTTTTAATGCATTTTTTAAATAATGTGAAGAACATAACATAAAAATTTCTCTAAAGTTACAGCGAATTGAGTGCTTACAATTTGTTAAATGGTTCTATACAATTAGTTTCTGCCTAGCTGATGAGAATGTAATTTGTACATGCAAATGTCAAAGAAAAAGAAAAATGTAATACAATGAATAATATAAAAATTTCTCTAACGTTACAGCGAACTGAGTGCTTAGCAGTTGTTAAAATGGTTCTTGCGTGAAATATCTATGATATATAGCTTCAAAGTAGAGCTTATTTTTGAAATTGTCTGGCAAAAGAAACAAATATACATTTAAGTAATTTTATTATCTTTGTACTATTGTCCACTTTACAATAAGACTTAACTGTTTTTGAATTTCTTCTCCATAATTGGCAGTGCAAGTGAACACACAAAACTACATTCTTGAGATTTGTGTAATAATACATCAATATGACAGATGCTTTGTCTGTCCAATTGGTATTTGGGCTGTAGCATACAGATGATCATTTTGGAGTTTGGGTTCTCCACTTTTTTCTTTCAATAAGCACTATTTATTTGATAATGTTTAATTTTTTATAAGTTCCTTCTTATAAAACTTTCATTTTTTCCCCTTGTTTTCACTGCTGCTAAATGATGAAACTGATATGAATTCGGTACAGAAAATACTCTGAGCAGTGCCCAGGCAGCAGGCAGAACGCCTCTGTGTGTATTGAGGATTCCAATACACCACGGGAACAGCACAAAGGTCTAATGTCTACAAAACTCTCCGTTCAATGCGACGGTATTACGCTATCTTTCTGGGAGGTCATACATGCCCACGCGGACCACTCTAATGGTCGACGTCAGAGCGAACGTCATGCTGCGTCTATAACCCTCTCATCAACTATGTACTGCTTTCCGTGGAGTACATCCTTCATTGCGATAGTCGTTTGTTGCCCTTGATGGTCTTCTCCTAGAAGGCGAGGGACCCAGTGGGCACTCTCCTATTCTAACTGGTGGACGAGAGTGTCAGCACTACTAGCGGAGACGTCTAGTTGTGCAGAGAGGTGTTTGATTGTCAACTGTCGATCACCTCGAATGTGAGTGTCCACAGATTCCAACACCGGAGGAGTCACAGCTGTGAGCGGCTACACGACACGTGGGAAATCGGACAAGTTTGCACGACCTTGTTGCGATGATAGCGAACGCCTCGCCCAACGACTCACCGTGCTTTTATTCACTACCAGGTCTCTGTAGACATACTTCAAGTGACGAAATAAATCTCGAGTGAACAGCCTGGCATAAGTGCGCATAGGACACAATATTTCGGCAATCGACCACGTTGCCATCATCAGGTGCGTTGATGTACTGATCGGCGGTGGGCCGGCGCCAGGTATATATAGGACAATCCCTCTCCTGCTCTTCCCTCAGGCGCGGTCCGCGCCCCGCGCGCGGTCCAGATGCAGCATCCGTTCTCCCGCCGTCTGGGCGCTCCGTCCTAGGTCTTCTCGTTCAGGAGGGTCTGCCGGCATCGCTCTCGTTATTCTTCCCTCCTCCCCCGAAGTCAGTACACTCTGGGAAATATCCGTTTTCTTCTTAATCTGGGTGATCGCGGGTTCCCACGCCTTGCTAAGGTTGTAACCGCTGTCACGATTTAGTTGTGGCTCCCTTACTCTGATCTCTATGGCTTCTTTGATGACACAGTCCCAGTATTTGGAAGTCTGTGTCAGGGCTTTGGTTTGGTCTAATTACTCTTCTTCTCAATTTGTGTTGAATTATTTATGACGAAATTCATTAGAGAATATTTGTATTGTGATGGCGCAGTTAAAATGCCTAGCTCCTTGAAGAGGTACTACAAGACGTCCTGTCCTTGGGAGAACAGCTCGTATTGTTCTTACTGCTCATTTTTGTGCAATCAATACTTTCTTTCTTAGTGATGATTTACCCCCAGTCAATTTTTCCATAAGACGTTTTTGAGTGGAAATAAGAAAAATATGTCGGGAGGTTAACTCGTTTTTTTTTCAAGGTTAGTAATTATTCAAAGAGCAATATTAGCTGAACTTACTTGGTTCAGAAGCTCAGTAATATGCTTCTATTCTAGTTCAAGTTTTCACCAATATGTGCACCCAAAAATCTGGAATACTCTACCCTGTTCACTGACTTCTGCTGATATGCTCTGTCGTTTGTTGGTATGAATGTTTGTCGCCAGAACTGAATGTAATGTGTTTTTTTCAAAATTAATGGGGGGCCTATTTTCTGAGAACTACTTTATAATTCTTTGTAAACTGTCATTCACCATCTCTTCTGATATTTTCTCACTAATAGGATTTACTGTAACTCTTACATAATCTGGAAATAGAAGCAATTCTGCTTGTTGGATGTTAGGTGGAAAGTCATATGAGCAACTGGAGTGGATACAAAATACAGCCCTGTGGGACTCCCTTCGTGATATCTCCCCAACCACTAAAAGTTTCTACCGTTCCAACACCGTTTGAATTATTCAGCACAATCTTTTTAATTCTGTTTCTTATGTATGCTTCAAACCAACTGTGGTTAAAGTGATCAATTCAAAAAACTTGAGTATTTCTAAGAGAGTAACATGATCTACAGAATGAAATGCCTTGGGAAGTTAACAAAAAGTATCAATTCTGTGGTGTGACAAGAAGGTACAGACATTTCCATCATGACCTGTCGCTCAGTTGATAGACGAATTAACGTTACTCCGATATTATAAAATATGTTGAATAACATTAGTGTTGAATATTGTTGTTGTGACTAAAAGTTTGAACTCGTTACTCAGTGTTTTGTTTATATTCTGTTACATGTCGAAGCAAGGTGCCATAACTAGCACTCGGCAGCATGTTCGTCGCCACCGCCAATGACAGTGAGCTGGTTGTGGTTGCCCTTCCCAAGAAGACCATCGGGCGAGAGAAGATCTTGTCGACGTGTGTTGCCGCCTTTGGCTTAAATCAAATTAGTGAATGAAAATAATTGTTGAAATGTTTTGTAATGATGGTTAGCGATGTTGGAAATGGAAAAATACCATGTTTAAGATCAGACCTTCTCTAAACCTGATTCTAGGAACACCTGGATTAGTATATGACTTCTGATGTGAAAATATGCATCGATAACTGTGAAAGTTGATGTGTTTCTCAGCCAAGAATATTGATGGGTTGGAAAATGATAAAGATGCATATGAAATTTTTTAGCCTGTTGTCGTCATGTGATGATTGATTTGAGGACTGAATTTCAGTGATGAATTTTTGGAAAGTCATTGAATATTAAAGTGAGGCACTCATCGATATACTGAGAGTTGCCAGCAGAGATATTAGGCAACTGATGCAAACTGGGAAAAACCAAGAAGTTTTGTGAGTGTATGATACACAGAAAACTGAATGTTCGTCCTCTCAACTTGTAACCTTGCAGAAAATTAAAACTACCCTTTGACCTAATTCATTTTTCATTGTGGTGTTCCTCTGGAAAATAAGTCTGTTAAGGTTGCGATTTAATACTTACTACATATAACTGTAAGTGTTCATTACTATAGCACATACTGGTACTATTTCCTATCTAAAAAGAGGTGTGGCGCCGCAACTGGCGATCTTTTATCATTAAAGACTTATGCTGTCTCATGATTGAAAGCATAAATAGCATTCTCAGTCGAGAAGCCATTCTGGAATCCACACATTGATATGCTAAGTAAATTGCTTCACTTTAAATGTGAGCCTACTCTTGAGTACATTAATTTTTCGAATATTTTGGAAAAAGATGTCAGTAAGAAAACTGGATGATAATTGTTTAAGTCTCTCTTGTCACCTTTTATATGAAGAAATTTAACAATTCCATATTTTAACCTGTCTGGAAAAATTCGTTGTGCCAGTGAGGCATTAGGTACATCACCTAGATGCATTATTTATTAAGGGGAGGTTTACTATCTTTGGCCCGAAGAAAGCATGTTCTTTGAGAATTTTTTTCTCGGGATGTGTTATAGATATCATTGTCAAATTTGGTCAAAACGTTTACTGATATTACCTCTACAAACTGGAATTTTGTGGACCGGAAATGTCGAGGAGCAAAGGCGGAAGTGCCGTCGGAACGAATCAAAATTTCGATGTAGACCTCCACGCGCGGTATGTCACAGGTCATCCGGCTCGTCTGAAATCGAAATTGAGTTTTTTTCGACGAAGAATATAAGATTCTTTAGGAGTTATACCTCGCTTAACGTATTTGGACCATAGAAAACAAAATGGCGGCCATTTGAAGAAAAAATAGGGTTTTTTTCATCGATTTTTCGACTTCGTTTATAGTTGATGTAGCGGAATAAAAGTGATACAACTCCTAGACAATTTCGTTAGCTTCATCGGAAACAAACAATCATGCCAATCGGTTCAGTAGATTTGAAGTTACCATACGCGCGATAAAAAAAGTCATTTCGTGAAAAACGCGTTTGAAGTTTTGACTACATATAAATGCAAAATTATGCAAGTTACGTTGAATCTGCTACTCCAGGTCCATAAACTAGTCCTTCCTCTTCCTCATAGAGGGCTTTCTGCTCGATCTGGGCCATCCTGCGATGTTCCAGAGCCGCTCGTACGGCCGGTGACAAGCGGTTTTCGGCTGCTTGAATCCGGTGGTCGTCCGAATGCTTGGCGAACTGCGTCGGTCCCAGTGTGACGTCCGTCGTTGTCATGGTCTTCAGAATTGCTTAAAATCCTTCGTTGAAGCTGCTCACTGCCAGGAAAGTCGCAAAACTCCTCAGTCTTCGCACCAGAATGCAAATGCTTGCGAGCTAACTTCCAAACACACGCGTTCAAACTTTCATTTGAATTTTGTGTGTTTCCTCCCAAGCATCGGTACAATAACTCGTCCTCCGAAAGAAAAAAAAAGTGGTGCCTGAAAAAGGCCGATTTCAGGCAGGTGTATTGTTTTGTTCAACCGCGAATAACAAACATTTCAGGTCCGTATTCGGAAAAACCGTTTCAGAGGTGAATTCTAAACACTTTTATGGATCCAAAAATGCAATTTAAAAAATCGATTTTTTGAACCAGAAGATAGTAAACATCCCCTTAAGTTGGAACAACTTTTCAGAATTCTTTTTAAAATTGCATCAGCACCACATGAGCTTTTATTTTTTAGAATTTTTATAATTCTGTTAATTTTAGTGGAGGTGTTGGTGGTATTTGTAGTTGCTTAAAGTTTTATGGAATGAAATTTTTAATTTATCATTTTGTTTCTTCGACTGACACATGTATTTTATTTTTGCTGCTACATATAAGAAGTGATGGTTAAAAGTACTCAAAACTTGTGAATTATCAGTTACAAAATTATTATTTTGTTTAATTGTTATGGAATCTTGTAGAATGACTGGCTGTCCTGTCACCCATTTGACTATACCCCATATAGTTTTAATAAAATTATCTGTATTTTATATCGCCGGCAGGATGTGAATCTTTCTGGACATTTTAATGCCTTTACTTAAAATACTGCAGTATTTATTATAGTATACAAGTTATGTCGGATCTTGGGTTACTCTGGCCTTTATATAAATTTCTCTCTTACTATTGTATCAGATTTTCATTCCGTTAGTTGTCCATGGCATACTGGATTTTATTGTTTTTTTTTTTTTTTAAACTGGTCTTCTGGGTAAATTTTTAGAAAAGCAACTTCCTGATATTGACACAAATTAACCAGAGAATGAATTGAATTTGAGATTTTCTTCTCTTTCTGTATGTATCGCATCCCATAACACCCCTTTTAACTTACTCTTAAAACCATGTATCCTGTACTTATAAATAAGCCTCATTGTTTTGAATGAACCTGGATCAGGGCTGTATGATGCCATATTGTGTATTTGCAGTAATTGTGCATCATGATCAGATCGTCCATTAAGAATATTAATAATTGTTTCAGCCTCAGCAGTGTCTATAAACATGTTAACAGTCGATGTCTTACTAGTTTGATGCACGAGTTGGAAAACTGATTGTTGAAATTAGACTAGAACAACCACACAATGATTTTAGTTAATTTTTCCTGTCCGTATCTTTTAAGAAATCTTCTTGACTGACAGGTAACTCAATAATGCATCTAGATTTCGCATAAGTAGCTAAAATTCTTCGAGGGGGTATCTGAAAAGTGTTACAAATATCAGAGAAATATGATGCAGTAATAAATTATATGCAAATATTTTGAGGCTCTGATCAACACAGAAACTATTGGTTTCGATATTTCTGACTTTGAGTCCAATTTTTACATGTGTTGCAACTCCTCCTTTTTTTCTAACTCTATACAAAAATGATGCTCGTCTAAAATCCCTGATATTTAACTTCACCGTCCCTGAGATTACATGTTGTTCAGAGACTCACAGAGCATCAATCGCTTCAGAATTTTCCACGTCTTCTAGGCATACAAGACGCTCATCTATCTTGTTTTTTAACCCGCTCATGTTATGATGAAGCAGAAGAATTTTATTTTTCTTCAAACTGTGACACATATTATAATCCTTTTCGCTCTAATTTCTACCAATATTGTCTGTCAGTAACCTGACTCTAGCCTTAAAAAACGTTCCCCTTGACCTCCAGTAATCACAGAGATTTTCTATTGTGTTCTTGTGGTCATTTTTAGTGCTATATTCTAAGCTGCCAGTCAGGATGTTTCCTAATCGATCCAAGCCTTCAAAATCTATGCACAGGGTACTATGTTCTTTGACATCTGGCCAAGCTTGGCGCTAGGTTTCACAATGCTTGCGACCTGGTATTCTATGGCTATCTTTTCCTGTACCTCTATCATAACTGTTACCTAGCGGAGAAAGATGTTTTCTACGTGATATTTCTACCCTCCTAGTCTTAAAGTCGTTCCGAAGTACTTAGCTCAAAAACTGGTTGGGACTCCTCTCCTACTTCAGGCAGTAAGTCATACTGACTGCTACATGGAATTCGAAATGTGGTTTCTGAGGTTTTCTCCTGTTACCTATTACCGGCCACCCTCTCCCACCACCCTTCAACCTGTCTATCCAAACTATGTCATTACCAATTCTGCCTAAAGAGGATGAATCTTTTTTCCTTGTTTCACGATTTTCCCGCCTCGACTATATAACCTAAAACTCAATGGAAGAGCCTAATCTGATTTTTTTGGCTTCCTTACTGCATTATTCCCTATGAAAACCAGCCCGCAGTCATGACATGTTTCCCCCATACCAATTAACCTACGAAAACATCAACATTTGTCCCACATAACAATAATCTTACAGTAAACTGAAAGCACTACGGCACATTTAAAGAGCAATAAAGCAATCGTTAGTAACAACTTATCTTCTCGTGAGTTGTGGAGCTAACTTCCAGACGACAGGTAGATGTAGAATAACACGACAGTTGTATGATACATTCTCGGACTTCTTGCATCATCGGTTCAGGGTGAAACTTCGAGAGTTCGACGATTACCTACATCGTCTTCGCCAGTTGCTCCTGACGAAGACGATGGAGGTAATCGTCGAAAGTTCCAAGTTTTACTATGAACCGAAAATCTTATATAAAACAGTGCTGTTGCGAAAGACTTCGTTCTGAAGATGAGAGATGTTCACTGAATGTAAGTTTGAGGTAGCAGAAGACTTGAAGTGAATGAAAACTAAAAAGCACGATATTTTCTAACAGCAGCCTTAAACCGACGCTATCAGTAAATTGTGTAAAGCACTGTAATGGATTCAAAACAATATGTAACGATTGTATGGAGGGCAAACAACGTAGATTTTAAAGCACTTGAGGCATAAACGAATGAAAACCTGATAGAGTGCGATATTTATGAAAACAGTATTAATCAGACACTATTCGGAAAGTATGGAAAGCACTGTAATGTGTACAAAACATCACGTAGCATTCCGCAACTGCTGTTGTTTATGTCAGAAAGCTTAAGTGAAGTAGTTACGTAGTCTCTTATTGTTTGCAGCTCATGTTACCATTATCAACAGCGGATGAGAAACGTATTTTACTGCAAGAGAGTTACTGCAATGCTTGCTATTATCACAAAAAAAGAAAGGAAGATGAGGATTTAATGTCCAGTAGACGTCGTGGTCGTTACAGATAGAGCACATGCTCGAGTCGTTTCGAGGATGGAAAAGGAAATCTGCCATGCCGTTTCAAAGAAACCATACCGGAATTTGTCTGTATCAATTTATGTAAATCACAGAAAAGCTAAATCTGGATGGCTGCACGCGGATTTGAACCACAATTCCAGTATGCTGTTTCGTCAAACTCTTCCACTGGGTGACAGTACAAGAAGACAACTTTTTGATTCGTAAGATGAAGTTAATTTCCTAGCATCGGTTACTATTACGACTGAATGATTTTATATCGGTTTTACCGCGAGGTTTTGACGAATTCAGACATGGGAATATCATTGCCTAGTTCTTATCAACAAATGCTATTTAGGAAGTAAGTTAGATCAGTAGTAGAGTTCATGTGTGTTTTGCAATGTTATAGAACCACTTTTGACGCATTCTGATAAATTTCATGTGTTGTATTAATGCGGTTTAAAAGTTTGTCTACTAACCTATGATACATTTCAGTAGTGCAAATAAGTGAGCTGTGTATAGTTTAACAAACAAAATAGACATTATAAATGCGAAATATTACTCTGTAGTGCTAAAAGTCACTAGATACTTTCTAATATTGTGTCAGACCTGCTTTTGCCTGGCGCAGAGTGGCAATTCGACTTGACGTGGACTCAACAGGTCGTTGGAAGTCCCTTGCAGAAATACTGCGCCATGCTGCCTCTATAGCCGTCCAAAATTTGCAAAAGAGTTGCCGGTGCAGGATTTTGTGAACGAACTTACCTCTCTATTACGTCCCATAAATGTTCGCTGGGTGTCAAAACTTTCGTTCGAAGTGTCCAAAATGTTCTTCAAACCAGCCACGAACAACTGTGTCCCGTCGTATGACACATTTTTACATAAAAATTGGGTCCTTGTTTGGGCACATGACGTCCATGAATGGCTGAAAATGGTGCTCAAAATCTTGTCTGTTTTGAGAAATAATACAATTTTATTTTGTTATAAAGTTCAAATCTTCGTTCACAATTAGTGATCTGTAATTTGTTGTGATAAGCATCCTCTGTGTTGGTGTGTAAGTGTGTGTGCTACTGTGCCACTTATTATGGTAAATAATTTTATGTTGGTGGTAAAGACTTTTTTTTTGACATTTCATCTCTGTCTTGTTCTGCCATTATCTTTGGACATATTCATCACTCTCTTGCTCCACCACTATCTTTGCCCTTGTTGTAAACATTTTGTATTATGAAGTCTTCATTGTTTACTATGAAAATACGCAGTTTATATGTTACATCACAATAAAAACCTCGTCACAAAGCTTTCTTCCTTCCTTTCTATAACTGTGTTTGGGCAGTTTTACCATCTTTTGGCTATATGTGTGTGTGTGTGTGTGTGTGTGTGTGTGTGTGTGTGTGTGTGTGTGTGTGTGTTTTGTGCTGATGTATTATAGATTAGAAATACTGCAGGTTTTACCCTTTACTTAATTTATTTGGATAAATACCTTTTAACCTGGCGCAAAAATTCGGATCGTTTGGATACTTTTGCGCGCAGCCAAGATGGCTGCTATGTGACTACTTCAAGCAGAGTGTTTAATTTTAATGCCCAGTGACGTACTCCACTGTGAATCACTGTTTTGTTGTAATGCTATAGTGTTAGCTGGAGATGGTGTGGGAAGATGATGGCAGGGGAGTGAGACGGGAGGAGGAAGCAGGGATAGGAAGGGGCTGCTTCTCAAGTGATGATGATGATGTCATAGGTGTGTGACTTCATGGGTAGCAGAGCTATACAGTTTTTAGCACACTTCGATGGTTCGAAGTCATTGTATATCCAAAGTCGCCAAAACACTCCTGCGGCAGACACTTTCCGTCTGTAAACGGTGATAGCACAGTAATACAACAGCCATGGAATATCAATTTTTCTACATGATCAACAAGTTTGTCAATGAACAAAACAATTTTTGAACACCCCAGATGTCCTTTCACGATGGTCAACGTTAGGAAATATTGCAGCTAATGTTCATATACGTTTTCTTCTTTATCTCTTCCCCTTCTCAAGATCGTTTTTGCTGTGGGCGTGTTCCGTATACAAGCGCTATTTCGTAATTTTAGATAAAGTGTTACTGAGCGTTCCTTTCACCGATGTGCTGAATTGTTTTGTTTGCTTTGCAGTGGGTAATTACCTCTATAACGTTACCTTTCTGTCAAGCACATAATCCACCCACCTCTAATTATTCTTTAACACTCCTGCAGTGAGGTAATCATCAATCACGTACATTATTCTTCCTAAATCTACATTTGTTCTGAGCAAACCATTGCATGGTGTGTGAGGGAGAGTACAGTCTGCTGCACAAAAATTTCTCCATTTCTGTTTTATTCACGAAGTGTGTACTGGAAGGAAGATTGCTCACAGCCCATAGGAACCGATACGTTCGAGTTGCTTTGGGCTAAGTCTCGTGACCATTCCGCGATATATAAGTTGCAAGAAATAAAAGATTTCTTCACTGCACTTTCGTAACAGAGAGTGTAAGCTTCACCGTCCACCACCGTTTTGGTAGAGACCGCCATTGAAGTCCGCTGAAGATTTCCACGGCTCACTTCCATTCAGTGAACAAACCCATACAGCTACGTCTTTCAATAAGTGCAAAAAGCGGTGATATCAAGTGCAGTTCCCTCAAGGTGATAAAAAGGCTGACTTTCAAGTCTTTTTTTCATATTAAGGACAGTAACGACTGTTTCATACTTCGTTGAGAAACATAGGGTACTAATTTCGCTTCTAATTATGTTTTCCCATAAAGCTATATTAGGTAAGAAGTCATTATTACTGCGACATAGCTTTTGGGGTATACCGTAGGCATGTTTCTTTTTGTTTACTGAACGACAGTGAGGATCTGCGTCGCAGGCTTGTCAGAAGGCAGGAAACATGGCAACCGCCGGTGCTCCATCATAACAATCTTCTGTACCTCTTGAACAAATAGAACGAGCAGACATTTTACACGATAGGTGCTTTTGGAATTCGTGTTGACTTGTACAGAAGAGTTTTAAGCTCTGATGAAGTATTATCATACGTGAGATCAAAATATACTGCATATCACTAGAGAAAAATACTATAAGTAAGGTAAGCCTGTAGTTCTGCCAACGGGTTCTGCGATCCTTCTTAAGGTGTGAACAGACATGCGACCATTCCCATTTACGCGGCACACTCAGGAATTTGACTGACATTCTGAAACACAGGTTGCAGCGTACCTTCGAGACATGTTAATAGCAGTTCCAGCCTGAAGTTTTCTATTATAGTTGGGGGACTCTTGGCAGATTAAAGTAATTGCCAGAAAAGAAAGGTTAAAAGCATCTTTTCTTACGAGCTTAATGCTCTACGAAGTCAGTCATACGTGGATACGTTTGGTCTTGCGTCAAAGCTTTGTTTTGAGAAAGCCTTTGGAAATTCCGTGTGAGGACATTGTGCGTACCTGCTAGTAAATCACTGTTGGGAGAAAAAGTAGGACAGAAAAGTCTGTGTTGGAGTTCCGAATTTACACACAATTTTTGTCTGTCATGAATTTTCTACAACATCCTCGTTTCCCTAGAATAGCGCTACGTCGTATGTGCAAGGAAAGCGACCATTCCTCCATCACGGTCATAGTGGTTTCAGTGTTATGTTATGTTAACTGGGCTGACGCATTGTAAAAAGATTGTGTTTACTCAAATTCAGTTTCAAAACATATGATCATGTTCAGCACGCATGTAAGCCCTACTATAAACAAAATTTGAGTCGAAATTGCACCGTTTCTCAGGAGAAGTCGTTAATAGTGATGGGGTTTGTCTAAAATATAAACGTTGTTCATATTTTAAGTTCTTTGTTGTTTTGTCTCCTTCCATAGTCTAGATAGCAAAACTCTTCATGTAATGGCGCACTACTCGGGCGTAGCCGGTTCGAATCCTGGAGATCGGAGGAATTTTCCTTACCAAAATTTGATCGACGTGGGGAGGAGAAGTAGAAGTTTATAATTCATAAGGGAACTTGGTTAAATTTTGAGCCTCTCTGGAGTGTACCACGGGGTATGTACGAATACCGCTGTCGGGGTTCCTTTTTTTATTCACAATTGTCTTGATCAAAGTGGATGGGCTTAGAGAAGTTCACTGCATGCTCATGCACTATCAACGAACTTAGTTCCGTATTATAAGCACGACATGTCAGCAGGCACGGCAGTTGACGTCAAGTGACGAACGTGGGTGTCCGGTAACAGTTGACGTGATGCAGGATACTGAGTATATTTTTATTCTTCTCTGTATTTTGCATGCTTTAGTATTCTATATTTAATAGGAATTTTGTAGCAGGTGTATTCTGTATTTTTAGTTCTGATCGTGACTCATAACAGTTTAAATCAATATGCTGTTGCAGGCCCATCCATTACGATAAAGACAACTCTGAGTAACAAAAGTATTTTACAAATAGATCATGCGCTCCAGTTTGACGACGTCAGATTCCACTGATGGTCTTTCCTCAATTAGCTAGGAAACTTGTTGTTATTTGGCCTTTAGTTTCTACACAACAGACAAACTACGTTATACAATAAGGCACAACAAAACGTAAAGTGTTGTAAGTGCTGAAAATGGGAAATCATTCTGTTCTTAAGTAAGGTAAGAGTTAAAGGCGGCTCTTACACATGGCTTAATTTTTGAAGTGTTGTCGATGTTTACACCATAACCACTGTAGGAACAATGAGTGTTCGCCATACCAACTTATTTTCTAGTACTGTACGCAAGCAAAAATTAATGCTATATCGATCATATTCGTTTGGTTGGTTGATTGATTTGGGGGAAGGGACGAAACAGCGAAGTCCTGGATCCCAACGTATTAGGGAAGGATGAGGAAGAAAGCCGGCCGTGCCCTGTCAAAGGAACCACCAGGCATTTGCCTGAAGTGATTTTGGGTAATCAAGGAAAACCTAAATCAGGATGGTGGGACGAGGGTTTGAACCGCCGTCATCCCTAATGCGAGTCCAGTGTGCTAACCACTGCGCCGACTCCCTCGGTATATTCGTTTGCATGACTCATAAAGAAATAAGCGTCTTCAGTCTCCAAAGAGTGTACTCAAATCAGTCTTTTTTCCGCTTCAAAAGTGAGCAGAAGAAAGTTGGTACTTGTATGAAAATGCACTCAGAGAGCAAGAAGAAAAATTCTAGAGTTTAAAGAAAAATTGAAAAGCTGTGAACTGCAGGTAACTCCCGGCATCTGAAGTTGATTGAAAACCAGATGTCGAAAGCAATGATATCTTCGGGGAAAATCTGAAGTACTTACAGAAAAAAACAGGCTCCGCCGGGTGGGAGGTGGCGTATACGTAGCAGCAGTCAAGAATCTTAACTCTCTGAGATACATACTACGTTTGTTTGTGATATCGTTTCGGCAAGAATAACAAGTCAAAAATTGCGTGAAAGTTGTGGCCATCAGGCTAAGCTGCAGAAACTACTGATAACTTTAGACGTTGCTAGTAAATATGTTTCCAAATCATGCTGTTATATATGGAATAATTTCAAATTTATAAACTGCACAGTAGTGCCGCATAAAGGCTGGACTGGTCACTACTGTTCATTTTCAGCATAGTCGCCCGCCTCTTACGCGCTGTTGCGTTTATAAATCGCAGACGAAAGAACACGTCTTTGCCGAGGTGTTGAGGAGTTGGGAGGAGGTGGGACAGGGATTTGGCTATCTGCGTCCTAGGCATTCGATAAGTCAGAGGTTCCTCTTGGGTCGTGTTTTATGGTAAGCATCTCAGGGAGCTCAGTTTCCAAAGATGTGGATACTGCTTTGGCGAACCCGGCTTTCTTGAACTGTGGATTGGGGAGCACCGCCAGTCGTCTGTAGCCATGCCCCCTCGTCGTGCTTAGTGACCACATTGCGGGGCGCGGATGTGGAAATATGTGCGTCACATTGAACGAGGATCTTGGCTTAACCACCTGATTTGCGGAGATGGTACAAACCTATACAAAAAGCACAATATCGTGGTGTGGACTGAGTCAGTGAAATGAATAGCTGTTGAAGTCGAACGGTCATCAACGGGCAACCTCTGGAGCTACTGTCGTACCCCAGGGGTACGCTGCCTGAAAAAAATATGAAGCGGCCAGAAATAGAGGAGGAAACGAAACAAAACTTCGAGGTTTGAGAGAGCATATGATGTTACGTCAGTGATGACAAATTCGAGTCAAACTTACAAAGAATTGGAAGTATGGGCCCACTTATTGGTATTTCATTGCACCCCACATGGCATTTTACATGCACTATTTCATTTAGGGAGGGTATTCTAAAGCTGTTGTATTCTCTCCTGAGGTAACCTAGCCCAAAACGTTTCTAACTAGAAGTAAAACTTTGCTTCAGCCGTTCTTTCCCCAAAATTTGAGGCTTTAATGAAACAGATTGGTTACACATGTATCATTCAAAGTATTTTCCATCTCTGGCCACTTCTTTCTCCCATCTTTCGAGCAGCGTACGAATACCGCGTCGAAAAAACTGTTCATCTTTCGAAGCGATCCACGAATCGATCCAATTTGTTACTTCTTCATGAGATCGGAAGTGTTGGTCAGCCAGACCATGCACCATTGACCAAAACAGGTGATAGTCAGAGGGAGCAATGTCTGGAAAATACGGTGGTTGGGGTAGGACTTCCCATTTTAACGTTTACAAGTACGTTTTGACCTCTTTTGCAACGTGGGGTCGAGCGTTGTCGTGCTGAAAAACACTTTATTGTGCCTCTCCCTGTATTGCGGCCGTATGTATTTTAATGCTCTGCTGAAACGCATTAATTGCGTTCGATAACGAGCACCTGTGATTGTTTCACTTGGTTTTAACACCTCATAGCACACGACGCCGGCCTGGTCCCACCAAATGCAGAGCATGATCTTGAAGCCGTGAATATTCGGTTTGGCCGTCGACATGGAAGCATGGCCGGGATATTTCCATGATTTTTTTGCGTTTAGGATTATAGTAATGAATCCGTTTTTCGTCCCCGGTCAGAATGCTATGCAGAAATCCCTTCCGTTTTGGCCTCTGAAGCAACTGTTCACAAACACAGAAACGCCGTTCAACGTCTCTTGGTTTAAGCTCGCACGGGATCCAAGTTCCTTTTTTCTGAATCATTCCCGTAGCCTTGAGACGTTTTGAAATGGCTTGCTGTGTCACTCCCACTAATCGTGCCAATTCGTCTTGAGTTTGACGCGAGTCTTCACTCAGCAATGTCTCCAATTCTGCATCTTCGAAAACATTCTCTCTTCCACCACTGTGTCGGTCTACGACGTTAAAATCACCTTTCTTGAAGCTTTGAAACTACTCACGACACGTTCTTTCACTAATAGCGTCCTTTCCATACGTACTTGAAAGCATTCGATGAGACTCAGCTGCTGTTTTCTTCATATTGAAACAAAGTAACACCTCCCGCAAATGACAAGAATAAGGCTCGTAAACTGGCATTTTCATCAAGAATAACTTTATGATACAGACACAAATCCACTAATGTTTGAATGAGGTTATGTTGACCGAGGTCCAAGCTAACTGCCCGACGCCTGGGATCTGTTCCTTTCGACCGCTACTCACCGTTGTCGCCACCTATCGGCAAACGGCAAAAGCAAAGTTGTACACCTCGTAGTTCTTGATATCCTGGATGTTGGCACAGGTGTGGAGTTGATGTACAAACTGGTCCCAGTCATGATCTGTCGGGGACATATCTGGGGATGTTACTGACCACGGGAGTATTTCAACATCATGCAGACAGCTTGCAGAGATACATGCCCCTTGAAAAATGGCACCCCGATACTGTCGCGTGAGAGGTAACAGATGAGGACGCAGGATATTCGTGACGTGTTGTTGTGCCATCAGAGTCCCCTCAGCCATTACCACCCGTGACCTGAAGTCAGAACCGATGGCTCTCCAGGCCACAGCGCCAAGAGTAACACCGCTAGGCTTCTGTAAGACATTAAGAGGATGGGACCTTTATCCAGGCCGCCGCTATACTCGCCGACGATAGTAATCCTAGGCACTGCAGAACCGCAGTTCATGGCTGAACTCACTGCGACGCGTCCATCGGCAGTCCATGCTCGGCGGCCACGGTACCTCTCCGAACGCAGCTGTTTGTGTTACGGTGTTAATGGCAGCCAATACATGCGTCAGAAATTTCCTAGTCTGGCTGCTACCAGTCTCCGAACGGTGGTACTGGATGACACAGAGTATTATAGGGAGTCGAATACTGTTCCTGGATGGTAGGCGCAATTGCGAAGGGGATCCGAAGTGCTTGCTCGGTGCACAATAGGGCCATCCCCCCTTGTGATAGTCGACGGTCGGACGCGTTCGATCGGAACCTTGACGACGAGTTTTTATTTTTTAAAATTTATTTTAGTGCTTCCTTTTGACCTAACCTACATCTACAGCGTGTTTCAAAAAGAATATACGTAGTACAAAGTATTATTTTGTCCAAACTATCTATCGCTGCACCTATTGGAGAAACGAATACATAGTCTAGTTTATATTAATAGCCGCTAGATGTCAGTTGTCTTCTGTTTTGTTTGGTAACTGTCTTATGTTTAAAATGGCTTCTCCGCAGCAGAAATCATTTTGTGTTCTCTAATGTGCGAAGTGCAATTCCGTGATTATAGTGCAAAGACGTTTCTGGTTGAGGTACCAAATTGATCCTCCGAATGGGTGCAACATTCGCAGGTGGTATCGATAGTTTCTAGATACAGGATGTGTATGTAAAGGAAAGAGTCCTGGCCACCCACGTGTTTCTGAAGAAAGAGTTGCACGGATTCAAACTGCTTTCCAACGTAGTCCTTCAAAACCAACTCTTCATGCCAGTCGGGAGTTACAACTGCCTACAACAACAATGTGGCGTGTTTTGAGACGTCGGTTGGTTATGAAGCCGTACAAGTTACAGCTGTTACAAGCTCTGCGTCCTGATGACAAACGCAATGTTGTGGCCTTTTTTAACGCGATTCTTGACGCTATTGACAATGATAACACTTTCGCACAATGCATCGTGTTCAGTGATGAAGCGACTTTCCATGTTACTGGTCAGGTAAACAAACACACTGTTCGAATTTGGGTCCTACAGAACCGACATGCAGCCATTTAACATGTCCGAGATTCGCCCGAAGTCACTGTGTTTTGTGCGATATCCCGATCATGTTGACGGCCCATTCTTCTTTGATGGAAACACGGTTAACGGTCAGCAGTGCTATGTTACAAAACTGGTTGTTTCCGAGGCTGCACGAAGACACCTGCATTTTTCAACAAGACGGGGCACCGGCTCACTGGTGTCGCCAAGTGCATGAACACCTGAGCTCCACAGCCACCGGATTTGACACTCTCTGATTCCTTCCTGTGGGGTTTCGTTAAAGACAACATTTATGAAGCACCACTCCCATAGAACCTGTAAGAGTTGAAGAACCGGATCCGTACTGCCATAACATCAATGACGAACGACATGGGAGGAATTTGAGTATCGATGTGACATTGTTCTTGTCGGTGACAGAGGACATATGGAACATCTGTAATCTGAACTTGAGAGGTTCGGAAATACACTCCTGGAAATGGAAAAAAGAACACATTGACACCGGTGTGTCAGACCCACCATACTTGCTCCGGACACGGCGAGAGGGCTGTACAAGCAATGATCACACGCACGGCACAGCGGACACACCAGGAACCGCGGTGTTGGCCGTCGAATGGCGCTAGCTGCGCAGCATTTGTGCACCGCCGCCGTCAGTGTCAGCCAGTTTGCCGTGGCATACGGAGCTCCATCGCAGTCTTTAACACTGGTAGCATGCCGCGACAGCGTGGACGTGAACCGTATGTGCAGTTGACGGACTTTGAGCGAGGGCGTATAGTGGGCATGCGGGAGGCCGGGTGGACCCGCCGAATTGCTCAACACGTGGGGCGTGAGATCTCCACAGTACATCGATGTTGTCGCCAGTGGTCGGCGGAAGGTGCACGATCCCGTCGACCTGGGACCGGACCGCAGCGACGCACGGATGCACGCCAAGACCGTAGGATCCTACGCAGTGCCTTAGGGGACCGCACCGCCACTTCCCAGCAAATTAGGGACACTGTTGCTCCTGGGGTATCGGCGACGACCATTCGCAACCGTCTCCATGAAGCTGGGCTACGGTCCCGCACACCGTTAGGCCCTCTTCCGCTCACGCCCCAACATCGTGCAGCCCGCCTCCAGTGGTGTCGCGACAGGCGTGAATGGAGGGACGAGTGGAGACGTGTCGTCTTCAGCGATGAGAGTCGCTTCTGCCTTGGTGCCAATGATGGTCGTATGCGTGTTTGGCGCCGTGCAGGTGAGCGCCACAATCAGGACTGCATACGACCGAGGCACACAGGGCCAACACCCGGCATCATGGTGTGGGGAGCGATCTCCTACACTGGCCGTACACCACTGGTGATCGTCGAGGGGACACTGAATAGTGCACGGTACATCCAAACCGTCATCGAACCCATCGTTCTACCATTCCTAGACCGGCAAGGGAACTTGCTGTTCCAACAGGACAATGCACGTCCGCATGTATCCCGTGCCACCCAACGTGCTCTAGAAGGTGTAAGTCAACTACCATGGCCAGCAAGATCTCCGGATCTGTCCCCCATTGAGCATGTTTGGGACTGGATGAAGCGTCGTCTCACGCGGTCTGCACGTCCAGCACGAACGCTGGTCCAACTGAGGCGCCAGGTGGAAATGGCATGGCAAGCCGTTCCACAGGACTACATCCAGCATCTCTACGATCGTCTCCATGGGAGAATAGCAGCCTGCATTGCTGCGAAAGGTGGATATACACTGTACTAGTGCCGACATTGTGCATGCTCTGTTGCCTGTGTCTATGTGCCTGTGGTTCTGTCAGTGTGATCATGTGATGTATCTGACCCCAGGAATGTGCCAATAAAGTTTCCCCTTCCTGGGACAATGAATTCACGGTGTTCTTATTTCAATTTCCAGGAGTGTATGTGTGTAAAGTTTCATATTCATATGTCTTAAAGTTTAATAAATATATGCATTTGAAATACGTGTATTCTTTTTGAAACACCCTGTTTTTACATTTTTTGATGTTGTTAAATGTTTTGAGTGATTACCAAATTATGTCTCAGCGTAATACGTATAATAATCATGATAAATATATATTATACAAGTAAGTGTACAATGTGCGTGCCGCTAAAATTCAGAAATGAGTCCCGGTACGATCAAAGGAGATGTGTGATGTAGTAGCCGTCTAACTCCCATCGATGTAGAACGTTCTCGTTTTCGCCTGAAGAGCGTGCTTTTGAAGACATGAGGGCTGGGAAGTTCCGCTTTCTAGAAATTTTTAGAACATTCCAGAACATTCTAGAGCATTCGAGAATATTCCAGAACTCTGAAGAGTAATTGAGGGCATTTCACAACATTCCAGAATGTTGCAAAACGATCCGGGATATTCTGGGATGTTCGGGAATAGTCTGGAACATTCGGGAAAATTCCAGAATGTCCAGAATGTTCCGGGACATCCCGGAGTATCCCAGATCAGTGTGGAACATTCTAGAACACTCTCGAATGTTGTGGAATATTCTGGAAATTGTGGACCATTCGAAGCCTTTTTTGTATGTTCTGGAATTCGCCACTTGTGGGGCTACCCATTGGTAGAGGTTTATTAAGCAAGGCTTGCCATGGGTTTAAACGTCAGCTTCTTATCAGTGACGAAGGGAGGAACCGAAAAAGTAGTGCAGTGACTGAATAACAACACACAGTGAAGTGTAGTCAAAGTGATACAGTGACTGAACATAAATCGAAAATAAAGTATGGAAAAGTGTAAAGCATGAGTAGTGTATTTGTAAATAAAAAGTTGATTTGATTTTTATTTTAGACAATGCCCGAAAGTAAAAGCTAAGAAGATCTTGCGAGTTATGAAGGAAAACGGCGATAACAAAAAGAACAGCAAAAAAAAAAAAAAACGAAACAGACGAAGAGCACGGAGCACATTTAAGTTCCCAGCATCGTGAGATGCAGAGAAATCGAAGAACAACAAAATGAACGGATTGAAGAGTCAAGGATTGCGACTAAATCTTATAATAAAAGCGAGGACAAATAAACAGTACAACCTAACAAATGAAACATTCCCCTACGACCCGACGAAAGAATATAACAAACACGAACATGTCATAATCGGAAAAATGGATAACATCTGCCAATTTTGCAATGCGAAAAAATTCAGTAGAGAAACACCAATATTCTGTTCCATGAATGGAAAAATTCGATCACTAACTCCTGAGTGAAGCCAGGTACCTCAGCTAGTATCATTATAATAACGAAGTAATACTTAAGAAAGAGCTATGTATTTATGAATTTATTGTGTACAGTATCATTATTAGTGGATTTATGTATGAGTATGAATATACTCTGGATTGGAATCAGAGCACGTTACCGTTATATCTCTGCTGTATTAATCACTTCTTTTTTTAAAAATATATAATGACAATTATGCATGTCCACCACATGGCAGTCCAACAGTGGGCCACTGTCACATACGAATGCTCTACGATTCTGAATATTGCACGATTAGAACAGCCAACAGCATTTCAATGTCGATCGCAGTGTTCACTCAACATTCGACGCTGTTCGCACCATTTATTTACCCTAAAATGCCTGCTAACAACACTAATCACGAATAACACTAATCACGAAGTACTGGCAGAAGTAAAGCTGTGAGTTCGGGGCGTGAGTCGTGCTTGGGTAGCTCAGTTGGTAGGGCACTTGCCCACGAAAGGCAAAGGTCCAGAGTTCGAGTCTCGGTCCGGCACACAGTTTTAATCTGCCACGAAGTTTCATATCAGCGCACACTCCGCTGCAGAATGAAAATCTCATTCTGGGAACACTAATCACTCTGGTGGTCATTCTCACAGAAAATTGTAACTTTAATGATTTACGCACCCGCCGATGGTGTGTACGTGTACAAAGTTACATTGACACCCGACCGTGTCTTCTAGGTGTACAACTTTCCTTTGCAAGCTTGCCCAGGCAAGCAGGCCTCTGTCTTTAATTCTCTAGCTACTTGCCCGACTGCGATGCAACCATGGAAACCTTGTAAATCAACTCTCAGTGAAATGAGTAGGGATCAATGCCCAGATGTGCAGGAGGGGTAGTTAGATCTCCTGAAGAAAAGTTGTACAAGACACGTCAGTTAACAGTAAAAGAAAACATTCTGCCTGTATGGCTGCTTGCTCTGTGAAAGACTGAAAAGTTGCGCAGATTACATCAATACTCAGGAAAGAAAATAGCAGTAATCCACTGAATTACAGACCCATGTCACTGACGACGATTTGCATTAGGATTTTGGAAAGTATACTGTGTTGGAACATTACTCATTTCCTCGAAGAAAACGACCTATTGACACATAGCATGGATTCAGAAAATACCGTTCCTCTGAAACACAACTCTTTATTCACACGAAGTAATGAGTGCTATCGACAGGGGATACCAGATTAATTCCATATTTTTACATTTCCAGAAGACATTTGACACCGTTCCTCACAAGTGGCTACTAAACAAATTGCGTGCCTGAGGAGTATCGTCTCAGTTGTGCAACTGGCTTCGTAGTTTCCTGTTAGAAAGGTCACAGATCGTAATAACTGACGGAAAGTCATCGAGTAAGTGATACTCGTTCCACAAGGAAGTGTTATAGGCTCTCTTTCCTGTTCCTAATCTATATAAATGATTTAGGAGACAATATGAGCAGCCCTCTTAGATTGTCTGCAAATGATGCTGTCATCTACTGTATGGCAGAGTAATCAAAAGATCAAAACCTATTGCAAAATGATTTTACAAGGTATCTGCTTCGTGTGAAAAGCCGTAACTGAATCTAAATAAAGAGTGCTGTAAACTCGACTAAATATTTACGAATAACTTAAACTGAAACGATCACGTAGATGATGTAGTGGGGAATATCAATTAAAGATTGCATTTTATTGGCAGAACACTTAGAAGAGGTATACTAAAGAGACGGCCTACAATATGCTTGTCTGTTCTCTTCTACAGTATTGCTGCACGGTGTGGGATCCGCATCAAAAGGATTAACAGAGGTCATCGGAGAAGTTCAAAGAAGAACAGCTCTATTACTGCAAAACATGGATATGATACACAAGTTGGGGTAGCAATCATTAAAACGGAGGCGTTTTTCACTGCGACGAAGTCTGTAAACGAAGCATTAGTCAGCCAGTCGACAGCAGTAGCCAGCCGAGGCACAAGCAGCAAGAGGGAAGTAACCGATTTTGACATTTTACCAGTTCCTAACCAGGAGCGAATTCTATAGTTTCAACAGTGTGCTTCGCTAGTTTAGTTTCGTGAGTTTCTAAGTGTTAATTTAATATTTAATAGGCACAGTTCTCGCTTTTTCAAATGGCTGTGAGCACTATGGGACTTAACATCTGAGGTCATCAGTCCCCTAGAACTTAGAACTATTTAAACCTAACTAACCTAAGGACATCACACACATCCATGCCCGAGGCAAGATTCGAACATGCGACCGTAGCGGTCGCGCGGTTCCAGACTGAAGCGCCTAGAACCGCTCGGCCACACCGGCCGGCCTCGAGTTTTCGTTTGCTTCGAAAAGTATACCGATATTGTGACATATTACAAATTCCTAATCAGGACGAGTTATTCAACTTCACCTGAGTGCTTTGGTGGTTGAGTTACTGAATCTATGCGTGTTAATCTAATTTATTAGACACTGTCTTGCGTTTTCCTCTGTGTCTACAGTAGAGTTCGGTAGAGCGTGTCGATAGTCGTTTGTTTATCTGTGCAGTGTAGTTTTTCACGGTCTTTAATATGGATAAGGACTGTTATTGCTGTGTGTGGATGTGAGCCGAGTTGGTGACACTTCGTTCTCAGCTCCAGCCTGTGATGGTTTGAGTTACTCAGCTTGAAACTGCATGGATGGGCAGTAGTATCCGACCGAGACAGACGCAGCAATAGGGAAGTAACCGCTTTTGTGACATTTGCGAGTTCCTAACCAGGAGTGAATTTTATTAATCATCTGTGTGCTTTAATAGTTTGGTTTCTTGAGTTTCTGTGTTTAAATTTAATATCTAATAGGCACAGTTCTCGCGTTTTCGTTTGCGTCGGAAAGTAAACCGATTTTGTGACATATTACAAGTTCCTAATCAGGGGCGAATTATTTAGTTTCACCTGAGTGCTTCGGTAGTTAGGTTTTTGAATATCTGCGTATTATTAGACACAGTTCCTGCGTCTTCGTCAGGGTCTACAGCAGAGTTGCGCAGCACGTGCCGATAGTCCGTTTATCTGTATAGTTTAGTTTTCCACGATCTTTAGTACGGACAGGGACTGCGATTTTTCTGTGCGGATGTGAGGCGAGTTGGTGACACTTCGCTCTCAGCTGCAGGCTGTGATGGCTTCGGTTATACAGCTTGAGGCTGCAGTGGATGAGCACCACTGTTGTGGGCCGGCTGTGGAGATTCAATGGGTGTCCAGCACGTCTTAGTCCTTCGATCGGTCCTCACCGGTGGCCAACCCAGTTACTGCTCGCACTGAGGACGACCCCCCACCTGTGGTCAAGTGGAAGATCACCCCGGGACGAAGCAGGCGGCGAAAGACTTCTCAGGCGGCGCACGTAAGGCCTTCCCGGTTTGTCTGACGAACAGGTTCCAGTTGCTGTCTGTGGCTGACACTGTCGCTGAGCCGGATGTCGTCGCCTGTCCTTTTTAAGAGGAAACCACTCAGCCTGCAAGATCCGGGCCATCACAGATGGTGGGATTATTAGTAGTTGGGAGCTCCAACGTTAGGCGCGTTATGGGGCCCCTCAGGGACTTGTCTGACAAGAAGGGAAAGCGGAAAGCAAACCAATGTGCACCCTGTGTGCATACCGGGTGGAGACATTCCAGATATGGAAAGGGTTCTCCCAGATGCCATGAAGAGCACAGGGTGCAGCCAACTGCATGTGGTTGCTCACGTCGGTACCAGTGATGTGTGTCACTTTGGATCAGAAGAGATTCTCTCTGTTTTCGAGCGGCTAACAGAAGTGTTAAAGACTGCCAGTCTCGGCTTGCAAGATGAAAGCAGAGCTGACCATTTGCAGCATAGTCGACAGGACCGATTGCGGACCTCTGGTACAGAGCCGAGTGGAGCGTCTGAATCAGAGGCTCAGACGGTTCTGCGACCGTGTAGGCTGCAGATTCCTCGACATGCGCCAAAGGGTGGTTGGGTTTCGAGTTCTGCTGAATAGGTCAGGTGTCCACTATACGCAGGAGGTGGCTACACGGGTAGCAGGGGCTGTGTGGCGTGGACTGGGTGGTTTTTTGGGTTAGAGGGTCTCGGGAAAACACAAGAAGGGCTTCAGTCACAAAGGGTGCAGGCTGAACACAGGAAGCACATAGATACAGGAACCATTGGTATAACAGTTGTAAATTGTCGTAGCTGTGATGGGAAAGTACCAGAGCTCCAGGCGCTAATAGAAAGCACTGACGCTCAAATCGTTATAGGCACTGAAAGCTGGCTAAAGCTGGATATAAGATCAGTCGAAATTTTTGCGAAGAACGTAACAGTGTTCCGAAAGGATAGGCTAAACACGATTGGCGGTGGAGTGTTTGTTGCTGTTAGAAGTAGTTTAACTTGTAGCGAAATTGAAGTAGATACTTCCTGTGAGTTAGTATGGACAGAGGTCATTGTTGGCAACCGGAATAAAATAATAATAGGATCCTTTTACCGACCTCCCAATTCAGATGATACAATTGCTGAAAGGTTCAAAGAAAGCTTGAGTTTGATTTCAAATATGTATCCGACTATACGATAATAGTTGGTGGTGACTTTAACTTACCCTCGATATGTTGTCGAAAATACATGTTTAATTCCGGAGGTACGCATAAAATATCATCCGAAATTGTGCTAAACGCATTCTCTGAAAATTATTTCAAGCAGTTAGTTCATGAGCCCATGCGAATAGCAAACGGTTGTGAAAACACACTTGACCTCTCAGCAACAAATACTCTTGAGTTAATAACGAGCATCAAAACCGATGCAGGGATTAGTGAACACATGGTTGTCGTAGCGAGATTGAACATTGCAATCCCCAAATTCTTCAAACATAAGCAAAAATATATCTATTCAAAAAAGCAGATTAAAAATTCATTTGACGCCTTCCTGAGAGACAATCTCCACTCATTCCAAATTAGTAATATAAGTGTAGACCAGATGTGGCTTGAATTCAATTGAGGGATTAATACCAAATAAATCAACAAACGGCTGTGCTGATCCTCCGTGGTACACCAAACGGGTTAGAACACTGTTACAGAAGCAACGAAACAAACATGCCAAATTTAAACAGACGCAAAATCCCAAAGAATGGCTATCTTTTACAGAAGCTCGAAATTTAGCGCGGACTTCAATGCGAGATGCTTATAACAGTTTCCACAACGAAACTGTGTCTCGAAACCTGGCAGAAAATCCCAAGAGATTCTGGTCGTATGTAAAGTACGCTAGCGACAAGAAACAATCAATGCCTTCTCTGCCCGATAGCAATGGAGATACTATCGAAGACAATGCTGCCAAAGCAGAGTTACTAAACACAGCCTTCCGAAATGCCTTCACAAAAGAAGACTAAGTAAATATTCCAGAATTCGAAACGAGAACAGCTGTCAACATGAGTAACGTGAAAGTAAATATCCTCATAGTCGTGAAGCAAGTTAAACCTCTTAATGAAAGCAAGTCTTGTGGTCCAGACTGTATACCAATTAGGTTCCTTTCGGAGTATGCTGATGCATTAGCTCCACACTTAACAATCGTATACAACCGTTCGCTCGACGAAAGATCCATACCCAAAGACTGGAAAGTTGCACAGGTCACACCAATATTCAGGAAAGGTGGTAGGAGTAATCCACTAAATTACAGGTCCATATCGTTAACGTAGATATGCTGCAGAATTTTAGAACTTATGTTGTGTTCAGACATTATGAATTACCTCTAAGATAACTGTCTATTGACACACAGTCTACATGGGTTTCGAAAACATCGTTCCCGTGGAACACAACTAGCTCTTTATACACATGAATTGTTGAGTGCTATTGACAAGGGATTTCAGATCGATTCCGTATACCTGGAATTCCGGAAGGCTTTTGACACTGTACCACACAAGCGGCTTGTAGTGAAATTGCGTGCTTATGGAATATCGTCTCAGTTATGTGACTGGATTTGGGATTTCCTGTCAGAGACGGCACAGTTCGTAGCAATTGACGGAAAGTCATCGAGTAAAACAGAAGTGATTTCTGGCGTTCCTGAAGGGAGTGTTGTAGGCCTTTTGCTGTTCCTTATCTATGTAAACGATTTGGGAGACAAACTGAGCAGCCGTCTTAGGCTGGCCGGAGTGGCCGAGCGGTTAAAGGCGCTACAGTCTGGAACCGCACGACCGCTACGGTCGCAGGTTCGAATCCTGCCTCGGGCATGGATGTGTGTGATGTCCTTAGGTTAGTTAGGTTTAAGTAGTTCTAAGTTCTAGGGGACTTATGACCACAGCAGTTGAGTCCCATAGCGCTCAGAGCCATCATCTGTCAAATCCAGTGACCGAGGCGGCCAAGCTGATGAGTGCTAAGTCGCCGGCGGTCTGAAGACCCATGCAACGGCTCGGTAGAGTTTCATTCAGATATTCAACCACTTGGTGCCTCCAGTGAGGCGATGCCCCATCTTGTTGAAAAATGAAGTTGTCGCTCGTTCAGCCTCGGAAACAACCAGTTTTGTAACGTAGCAAGATACTGCTGACCGTTAACCGTGTTTCCATCCAAGAAGAATGGGCCATAAACAGGTGAGTGAGATATCACAAAACACACTTTCACTTTGGATGAATCTCGTACGTGTTGAGTGTGTGCATGTGGGTTCTGCAGGCCCCAAATTCGAAAATTGTGTTTGTTTACTTTCCCACTGATGTGGAAACTCGCTTCTTCACTGAACACGACAAGTTATGCGAAAGTGTTATCATTGTCCATAACATTCTGCAGCTTGTCAGAAAATACCACACGTTTGGATTTGTCGCCATGAAGTAGAGCCTGTAACAGTTGTAAATTGCGCGATTTCGGAACCAACCGGCGTCTCAAAACACGCCAAATTGTTGTTTTAGGTAGTTGTAACTCCCGACAGGCAGGCGAGATGGAAAGCGGTTTGAATTCGTGCTCCATTTTCGTCACAACCTGGCGGGCGTCCAGGACTCTTCACTTCACATACACATCATGTGTTTACAAACTGTCGATATCATCTGAGAATGTTTAATCCATTCGGAGGATCAGTTTGGTACCTCGACCTGGGACGTTTTTGAGCTGTAATCACGGAATTACGCCATGCAAACTCGAGAACAAAAAAATGATTTTTGTGTCGGAAGGTCAGGTTTTTTTGCATTTATGTGAGGTGTAGTTTTGTTTCAGACTGCTCAGACTGCATAAACATGTGCATTGCGTGTATGGTTGGCTATAAGACGAATTCAGTTACACTCAGAAGCGCATAAACTTTGCAACCCTTCCGCTCTAAATTCCATTTATTGCATTCAAATAATTATTCTGTTCCGAGACAAATGGAGTCTATTTTGTGCTGCACTTGCGAGGGCTAACTGTTGTCGGCACATAATTTACGATGTGATGTGTTTTACACTAGATCTCTCTGAATAAACGGCTGCATAAATTACACACAATTAAGACTATTTGATTGTATAATCCATTTAAAAGAGAGAAAGCTTAGCTTTCAAGTAGAACCAATGTCGTTTATAAATATTTTACGTAAACTAATATTTGACAGACATCCATTAGTGCAGCATACTGGGCAGAGACAGTACATAACAGATCATCCTCTCCACTACTACTTGATACATACATCAAAAAATGTTTTGCATCACCTATGTTCTGAGAGTTCCGGAACCTGTACAGAAAATTGGAATAGAGATCAATATAAGCATCATTTCCGCCCTTTTTATTGCTCATGTAAACCGCACATTGCATGTTGTACCATCATACAGCGAGACCTTCAGAGGTGGTGGCTCAGACTGCTGTACACACCGGTACCTCTAGTACCCAGTAGCAAGTCCTCCTGCATTGATGCATGCCTGTATTCGTCGTGTCATACAATCCACAAGTTCATCAAGGCACTGTTGGTCCAGATTGTCCCACTCCTGAACGGCGATTCGACGTAGATCCCTCAGAGTTGTTGGTGGCTCACGAAGTCCACAGCCCTTTTAAATCCATCCAAGGCATGTTCGATAGGGTTCATGTCTAGAGAACACGCTGGTCCCTGTAGTCGAGCGATATCGTTATCCTGAAGGAAGCCATTCACAAGATGTGCACGATGGGGGCTCGAATTGTCGTCCATGAAGACGAATGCCTCACCAATGTGCTGACCATATGGTTGCACTATCGGTTGGAGGATGGCATTCACGTGTCGCTCAGCCGTTACGGCGCCTTCCACGACCACCAGCGGCGTACGTTATGCCCACATATGCCACCCCAAAACAGCAGGGAACCTAAACCTTGCTGCACTCGCTGGACAGTTCGTCTAAGGCATTCAGCGTGAACGGGTTGCCCCCAAACACGTCTCCGACGGTGTTTTGCATCACCTATGTTCTGAGAGTTCATCGGTGAAGAGAACGTGATTCCAATCCTGAGCAGACCATTCGGCATTTTGTTGGGCCCATCTGTACCGCGCTGCATGGTATCGTGGTTGCAAAGATGGACCTCGCCATGGGCGTCGTGAGTGCCTATTACGCACAGTTTGAGTCGTAACACGATGTCCTGTGGCTGCACGAAAAGCATTATTCAACATGGTGGTGTTGCTGTCAGAGTTCCTCCGAGCCATAATCCGTAGGTAGCAGTCATCCACTGTAATAGTAGCTCTTGGGTGACCTGAGAGAGGCATGTTATCTACAGTTTCTGTCTCTCTGTATCTCCTCCATATCCGAACAACATCGCTTTGGTTCATTCCGAGACGCCTGGACATTTCCCTTGTTGAGAGCTCTTCCTGTCATAAAGTAACAATGCGGACGCGATTGAACATCGGTATCGATCGTCTAGGCATGGCTGACCTACAGGCAACACGAGCGGTGTACCTCCTTCCTGGTGGAATGACTGGAACTGATCGGCTGTCGGACCAACTCCGTCTAATAGGTGCTGCTCATGCGTGGTTGTTTACATCTTTGGGTGGGTTTAGTGACGTCTCTGAACAGTCAAAGGGACTGTGTCTGTGATATAACAAGCACAGTCAACGTCTACCTTCCGGAGATCTGGTAACCGGGGTGAGGCAAAACGTTTTTTGATGTGTGTATGTTCCACAACAAAGCGATGCTTCAGTGAAAGCAACATGAGACGAGATGCAGCACTAATAATAGAAATCAGTGTGTGAAACATTTAAAACTAGAAGACTAGCGACGGATTTTAAGGCGCATACTTCAACAGACTATAGCAAAGGAGACTTGTTGCGAAAAATTAGCGCCGTATGGCACAATGTGCTTTTACTTATTGTCAGACAAGTACTGGGATGGACAGAGAGTCAAGTGGAGAACCTGTTGGTGAGACTCGTTATAATGTAAAAGAGGAGAGGAACTGAGTGAATATAAAACAACGCTCTAACTCGTGCTGACTTGGAAAAGCGTTTAACACTGTGAAGTGGAAAAGCTTTGTTCTACACTTTGACGAACACCACTACAATAAAAAGTCAGATAATTTATTTGGACCTTGTGTTGAGAATAAAAGAGTGGTACTGAGGCAACTGGGCCAAAGTAAAGAAACACATGTGCCAACAATTTTTATCGAAACTGCTGTTCACGGAGTGTATCCAAAGGCCGATAGATGACATTAGTAATACTCATGGGAAACTTTATATCAATGGAGTGATCATAGATTAGCTTTGTTTCTTAGGATTGATCACAGTGCTCGCAGTCAATATTAGAAACAAAACGCGGATAGCATGAAAATGTGGTTAGGTCCATCGAGGCACTGGCTAGGAAGGTACAAAAATTTAATGCAGTTACGTGAAATAAAGATATGGTAGGAGACCATGGCTGTTATGTAAAATAAATTGTTGATGGCGTACAGGATCCACGCCAAAAATTGGTTTTAGGTTACTTTATTCAGAAAGTACCGTTGCAGGCTACGAATTTCTACAGTTCACTGTCTTTCAGCTTTCGTCAAAATAGATCAGTATATTACTTTGATTTGGTGTTGAGTTGCCTTTGGATAAACAACAACTGACAGTTAAAACGTGTAATAAAGGTGGTTGCGTTCCAGATCAGTGTTAGAACACAGCTTATGTGAAATTTCCATCTGGAGCATTTGTTTTTGTAGCATTTTTCAACTTTCACATTGGCAAAGATGTTTGTGTTCTCAACTTCACATATGTCAGTTTGCATAATGCGACATTGCATTTGGTACACATACACAACCAGAATTTCACAGTGAATCAGTATGCAGTTTAGACCCTTTGCCCACAAGAATCGTACTGTCAAGCGTACTTCAACTTTGGAGCACGTTTCCAGTCGCTGCGCCATTTTACGCCCACACTGTGGTACGCTTGTTATCCGTACCGCAGCTCGCAAGTAACCTGGAACGTGTACTCTCTTATGGCAATGCGACATTCTTGTTGCTTGACGATTTTAGCGTGAGTCGACACGTGTAACTTACTTTCTGTAGTCCCTACGTATTTATTATCCTTTACAGTATCATGGACTTTACATAATTTCTCCAGGAAGATGAAATTGTCAGTGACATTGTCTGCAGAAAACCACACAAACTTCCAGGGAGATTTGGAAAAAGTATGTAAAACCGTCACTGGGAATTTCGGCAAGAACGTAACACTTCGTGGCCGTACGTAATCGTACGTCACAAAGGAATGCGATGTCGTCGACGTGATTTGAATAGACTTTGTCCGTAGCACTTAAGCATACCTCTAAAATATCTCTGCGATCGTAATCTGCGTGCTGGTAATGGCATAATAATTGTGCTAAGAATTCGGGTGCCGAAGTTGCGTTATCAGCGGTCAACACATGTCACGCTGGTTACCGCGATCGTATGTTACTTACAGCAGTCGACAGATGGCACTGCTGCTTAGATTAGCGCGGCAGATATAAGAACGTCGCGTCTGGGGACGGTCTATTGCCGGTTGTCCTCTACACGAACAAGCTGGTTAACAACGATACAAGCAATGGGTAAGTCCATTCCGATACTCTTCTCAGTTGATCTCAGCTCTCTTGGTCTCCACTATCGAATTTATATTCTTACGGTGGAACTAGTGAATTGTTCGTTCTTCATAGGGCGACTTCTGTTACTCGTATCAGATTATTCATGATTTTTAAAAGTTATTAGAGGTAAACCTAGAACTAAGACTGGGATCCAAAACTATTGTCCAATCGGTGCTCGTCCTACAGAAACAGCCGAAGAGACAGTTGAGAGTGCAAGTCTTTCTGACAGATGTGCTCGCGAATGGAAGGAATCGGCATCCGAGACGGTCTCGCAAACACAGACTGGACGTGTCATGCGCATTTATCCTTCGCTCCAAAATGCAAGGTTGCCGATGATGTAATTTAAGTGACAACGTGAATACTAGAAAGAACGGGCGAGGAAGAAGGGGTATATATACTGTGAATAGTTCACTCAGTACCAATAAAGCAGTGGGAGGGAAAACGTATTAACAGCAATGCCATCTTCATTATCTACGCTTTGACATTCGCTGCCTGCTCCAGATTTTTCTCTCCACGCAATTCAGCCTTCGGCCATATTCATTCGTGCTGGTGGTGAATATCTTCTAATGTCGTCTCTCCACCTATTAGGCTGTCGTCTCGATCTTGGAATCTCGCAGAGAACTTTCATGGTCGTTGCGTCATTCACAAGCCTGGTAACACGTCCTTCCCACCTCCACCTCATTTTCAGTTCGATCATTATTACACTTTCCACTTCAGTTTGTTCTCTGATCAATTTGCTTGCCTCACCCCCCAGTAATTGCCAACGTATTTCTTTACAATTTTTTAGTGTTTCGTGTCGTTCCTCAGTTGCTTTTGTATTCCTGGGGATGCGGTCCATCCATACAACTAAATGTAAGGCTTCTTGCGTTACGTTGTGACACGCGCATTTCACTACTTCCTGCTCATGAAACATCGCCACTGGCAATTTTGTGATCTAATTATTTCATATGTATCGTTTTGGAGTTGTGCTCAATTGGCTTGTGTACACCACCATGCCCGCATTTTAACTGAACGCTTCACTTTCACTGCATGTAAAGTAAATACACACTGTCAATACACGGCGAAAGTAAAGCGTTCAACTGAAATGTCTTCAAAAACGCCGAAAATCTGGCATCCTGGTGCACGCAGGCCAACTATGAACAACTCCAGAATTATTCAAATGGAAAAATATCACAAAATCGCCACTGAAGATGCATCAGAAAAAGAAAGAAGCGAAACGCGTATGGTACAACGCAATAAACCAATAATTTATTTGAGCAGATGGTCCATACCTCCAGTCTTTTCGTCACCTGTCGAGAAACGGTGTTGTATAACCGTCTCCTCATTAGTTATTGACACTGACAATGAATTTCCCTTGTCGCATAATCGTCTGCTTAGCTTTAAAGACTCTGCGTTACCAAGAGCACTGAAGGCCAGCTACGTTTTTCAGTATTTTTCTTCCACTCCTCTAAATACAAAAAAAAACGCTTCAACAGTTTCTCTGATTTCATTGTTAATTTGCACAGTTTTTCTGTTCATATTCGTTGATTGTACAATACTTTAGCTCTGCTATAACTGATTTTAAAGCATACTTACATACTTTCAGTGTTAACTTGCGCTATTGGGTGTTCGAGTTCATGTATACTAGAAACACATTGTATAATGGCATCAGTAAATTACTGATGTATTAGTATTGCTTCATTAATATGCATTACTTTTTCTTTCTCCTAGTTCAGGAATCTGAAAACTACTTCTGCTTGTGCTATGGATAGTACTGATGTTAGATACTCTCATTGTCTGATTTCTTTTTCACTGTCATGGTAAATTCTAATGGAACCTCTAGTATTAATATGGATATTGTTGAAAATATTAAAATAATGGAAATCACTGCGTTTTTTTTTCTAGAGGGCCGTTCAGGTTCTAAATAAGTTTCAACAGCGTCTGTATTAATCTGCGCAAACAGGGGCAGTGTAAATATATGAAAATGTAATCCAATTAGTGAAGGAATTTTAGTGAAGTAGAAATGGATAGGTACACAAAATTCTGCAGGATAGGCGCCGGTTGAACGCTGTATCAAAGTAGTTTAAAGACTAAAGTCTAGAAAAAACTCCCTTATTAATTTGGTCGCTGCAGTACGCATGAAGAAGATGTACACTAGGGCGCAATAAACGAGAGGGACTCAAAGTGTACTGTAAGTGGTTGTGTGGTTCACTATAACAGTTGTTGATGGACTATAATACGATTTGCGGATAACCACTAAAATTGAAATTTATGCACAGAGTTCACCGACAGTGCACTGAGTCCTCCATCATCTACCGTTGCACATATCTGTTGCAGTCGAAATACACGATTGGTTGTTTGGGGAAGGAGACCAGACAGCGCGGTCATCGGTCTCATCGGATTAGGGAAGGATGGGGAAGGAAGTCGGCCGTGCCCTTTCAGAGGAACCATCCCGGCATTTGCCTGGAGTGATTTAGGGAAATCACGGAAAACCTAAATCAGGATGGCCGGACGCGGGATTGAACCGTCGTCCTCCCGAATGCGAGTCCAGTGTCTAACCACTGCGCCACCCCGCTCGGTTCGAAATACACGACAGCCGACCAAAGAGTGACTTTTTAGTATCCCTGGACGAGATACTTTCAGTGTTCAAGGGATATATTAAATGAAATGGAAATATTCTACACTAAGTTTCAACACCTTCAGGAGGTAACATGAATACATGCAACAGCCGGCCATTGCGACCGAGCGGTTCTAGGCGCTTCAGTAAGGAACGGCGCTGCTGCCACCGTCGCAAGTTCGAATCCTGCCTCGGGCATGGTTGTGCGTGATGTCCTTAGTTTAGTTAGGTTTAAGTAGTTCTAAGTCTAGCGGACTGATGACCTCAGATGTTAAGTCCCATAGTGCTTACAAGGGAACCTCCCCATCGCACCCCACTCAGATTTAGTTATAAGTTGGCACAGTGGATAGGCCTTGAAAAACTGAACACAGATCAATTGAGAAAACAGGTAGAAGTTGTGTGGAACTATGAAAAAAATAAGCAAAATATACAAACTGAGTAGTCTATGCGAAAGATAGGCAACATAAGGAAAGAGTGAGTTCAGGAGCGTCGTGGTCCCGTGGTTAAAGTGAGCAGCTGCGGAAAGAGAGGTGCATGGTTCAAGTCTTCCCTCGCCTGAAGATTTTAATTTTTTATTTTCAGAGTATTATCAAAGTTCAGGCATTCACACATGATCAACTTCGCTCTCCAAAATTCCAGGACATGTTCAGGTTTGCTTGGACATATGCAGGATTTGACGATCTACACACGGAAAAATTTGAAAACGTTAAAAACATATCTTTTCACAGAGCACAGGGAAAACTGTCCGACTGTGAAACTGTTGCATTCATTTGTTGCAGTTTATGTGTCAAACTCTTATGTTTTCATCACTTTTTTGGGAGTGATTATCACATCCACAAGAAAACCCAAATAGGGCAAGGTAGAAGAATCTTTTTACCCATTCGCCAAGTGTACAAGTTAGGTGGGTCGACAACATATTCCTGTCATGTGACGCACATGCCGTCACCAGTGTCGTATAGAATATATCAGACGTGTTTTCCTGTGGAGGAATCGGTTGACCTATGACCTTGCAATCAAATGTTTTCGGTTCCCATTGGAGAGGCACGTCCTTTCGCCTACTAATCGCACGGTTTTGCCGTGCAGCCGAAAAACGCAGACACTAAACTTATTACAGTGAACAGAGACGTCAACGAATGAACGGACAGATCATAACTTTGCGAAAATAAAGAAATTAAAACTCTTTAGGCGAGGGTAGACTTGAACCAAGGACCTCTCGTTCCGCAGCTGCTCACGCTAACCGCGGGACCACGACGTTCCTGAGTGCACGTTGTCCTGGATATTACCTATGTTGCACATGGACTACTCAGTTTGTATATTTTGTTTATTTTTTTCACAGTTCCACACAACTTCTTCCATTTTTCTCGATTGATCTGTGTTCAGTTTTTCAAGGCCTACCCACTGTGCCAACTTATAACTAAATCTGAAGGGGGTGCGATGGGGAGGTTCCCTTGTTAGAGCCATTTGAACCAATACATGCAACACTCTTCTTAGCTGCATTCATATACGTTGCGGTATTGGTGCTGGATTTATTTTGGGCGACGATTATGTATAAAGGACTCATCCTGGTGCTAAGGAAACCAGTTTGTCGACAGGTAAACAACAGCACTCTGTTCCTTCACCAGAGCAGCTGTTGGACAGCTTTTGGCGTCTGCTGAAAAAGCGGATTCGTAATGGCAGTTCTCATGCTCGAACAATGAAGTAATTGCGCAGGGCGATCAAAAAATAACAGGCGTTTCAGACGCAAGAAACGATTGTTCCCTTTCACGAGACTGCAACGAGTCATACGGCGAAAAAACACCGCTTGCTTCAGAGTTTACGACAGTTGGCCTACAGTAGTTTTTCCCTTTTGGCTATCGTATTTCAAATATTTGTGTAGATGCACCATGTACTAATAAGTCTTCCACTAGCTTAATTTTCAGATTACATTCTCTGTCATTGGCAAACAATATTTACACAGACAGGGTTGTACTATTGAAAATTTCGCATTGTGGTTGTACAAGATTTTACTCTAATGGCGTGATGATGTACGGGAACCCTCGTTAGGATTCAGACCTTCATACCAGGTGGAAATCGCGTCCTGAATGAGGTCGACATCTACGGCTTCTTGACTTTACAGAAATCAGTTTCCGAACACATCTTCTGCGTTTATCACATTTTCCCGTTTGTTTCCCTCTTCAGCGTCAGCAAATCACGAAACCTGAAGTATGTGGATCAAAATACGGGTGGTGGAAATAATTTTCATTCCTGTAATGTACTTAAGTGTTGCAGTCGTGCTAGCTTCTGATCGCTCGAACGGGCACCATATTCATAATATAAATGTCATATATTTTACGTACTCACTTTTGTTTGACTGCTTTGCATAGCTTGCTTCCTAGACAGAGAGACGAGCCAGAGTGTAGTTTCAAGAAGATTCTCCACGCTCGCTTAGAAAAATGACTGGCCGGCTGTCAATCTCCGCCTCAGAAAATACGATTTACAAAGTTAAAATACGATAAAAGAGAAAAAAAATTTACACGATTCACAGATGACGCACACTACTTCCCTCCCTTAAGTTGACTGAAAATTGAGGTTTCAGAGGGGCCACGAACTTAAAATAAATTTCTCAAAACATGAAAACGGAGGACTCCATACGACTGGATAAACGCTAGGAAAGAGAGAGATACGTCCTCGCTTTTTATGGAATGGTAGCAGAGACGATAACCAACAGATCATAAGAAGATTATCGTCCTATCTATTTTTGAGTATAGTTTTCTCGTGGGGGACACTTACCAGGTAGGATCAGTGGAAGAAATAGAGAAGATTCAAAGACATGATGTACATTGAAAGTCTCTTCGGGTTTGCTGCCAGATCCTAAAATAAACTCGATTCGACCTTTCGGCGATCCAACTGATGGCCATCTTCAGGAGAATGCTGCAATGTTCGGCACGCATTCCTCTGATCACTGCGAGGGCGTGACAGAAACGCTCAAAAACTATCCGTAGAAGGACGTTATAGGAAAACGTTTACAGTCTTACAAAGGCTTACTATTAAAATAAGCGAAGAAAAGTCTTACTTCCACCCTGATGCTTCACACACAAAGCCCTGAGGGGAGAAATTCAGGCATGCACAGAGATCTACAGGCAGTTATTCTTCCTGGGGGACGTGACCGGCAGTGGATTAGGCAGGGGTTAAAATTGTACCGGAACACCATGAGATTTTGGCCGCACACTGTTGACTGATTTGTGGCGTACTGACGCAAACGTAGGAACTAAGATCTGGAGTTAATCATCTCTCCTCCTATTTATGTGAAACATTTCAAATAACACGGTAGTGTTATCTGAACTTACCAGCTGTGAAATTACCTACGATGCCTTACTAAATATATAAATGTCCTTTTTAGGTTTCCGATCCTCAGTGGACAGAAACGGAAGCCTTGTAGCATCACATTGTTCTCCTCCTGTCTGGCCTGTTAAGACCCCTTTCTTCTGAGGAACGGGCGGAGGCATCAGTTCAAATTTATGTCAGATACTATCGTCTACGAGGTCTCTCAGTGGTGTAAAATGTTTAAACTTCTAAGTTAATGCGTTCAAAACATACGGCCATTTACGTCGTGTATTCTGATGTTCGCAAACTCGTTTGTAAAAACCTAGGGTACTTCCCGTTGACCAAGGATCATGAAATTTGGCAAGAAGCAAAGTTTCACAGTACAAATAAAAGAAAAAAATCCGAAAATTGTTAATCTGTAATTATATCATATAAAAATATATTTTTCCTTATTTTTTGTCCGTCCACCTGTATGTCTATCTGTCTGTTGAGATCCCTTTCTCTCTGGAACAGGTAGAGATATCAGGTTGAAATTTATGTCGAATACTAAGATATATGGTGCCTTGGTGGTTTGAAAAAAAAATGAGCTTCTTAATCAATGCAGTCATAAAATACGGCCGTTTATGTCACATATTTTGATTTTCGCAAAACGACTAAGCGAAAGCTATAGATGAAATATCTATATACGTAATTAAGTTTGTAAGGAACGCTCAGAGCACAAGTCCTATTCAGGCTTGTCCTGTTTTCTATTCGAAAGGACGAGTTAATGGCTAAGGTATATTCCTTTAATTGATAAAATAGTACATTTATGCCAACAGTCTGCGTTGAGGAAAAATGTGTGCACCATGATTGCTGCCGCAGGGTGCCTATGATGCTGAAGCCATTGGTTGTACAATACACGATCATAACGGAGTATCTTTTAAGCATGCGACTGGCTCAGTGAATTTGTGATTACTAGAACCCAGTAGGTTATACAGGTCCGGCAAGCATTCGACGGTATCGAAAGCTACATCGGGTGTACTCCAAGGGAACGTAACACGTTAGTAATGCTCTAATACATATAAAATATAATTCAGGTAGGGTGTTTAGCATTACCAGATTGTTTGCTTAAGAAGCTGGTCTCTACATAACACTATTATCTTTGAATGATCGTAAGCAAGGGGTATACTGAAACAAAAATTCCACTTCTAGTAATGAAGGTGATTGCAACATTCATGTAGGCCCTATCACAGAAAAGAGGCAACGACATGCGCACGTAAGGTGAAGGCTTTCCAGCACAGTTACTTGAATTTCTCATAGTGCTCTGCCATGCATCGTTATCACACAGAATTTACTTTATGTGGGTATAATAGTGCACTGTAATCCTCGCCCATCACACGAATAAACTGCACTGGCGATCTGCTTTTTGCCTCCGCACACTAGGAACAAAGCAGAATACGTTAAAATTACACTAACAAATAGTTTGCTGTTTGAATTTGTAATGGTTGCGAATAGAGGCCTAGTGGAATCTACTTGGAAATCAGTACGTGATATATCGAGTTAACAGAGGGCTACTCCGAAAAGTCGGAATATATGTAGCGGACACAAGTTCTGTTGAGGTTGACATTTCCAGCCGAGGCTTTTGCATAGCGGAATACTGGTAATAAAGGACGGCTGTATTGCTGTGGGAAGTCAAGATTAATAGTTTTCTTGGCGCGTTCTGACGCAGCTCATGTCTTCTATCTAAATGTGACTGTGGCCCTCTATGAGCATAGTAGAAGGTCTCAACCTTTGACAATATTGTGAAGTTTCTGCTCCTTCAGCTTTTGTTTCAGTGTTTTTACTTCTATGAATAAGGAGTGCTCAATCGAAAATGTATTTTCTTCTGTATACAGGGTGTTACAAAAAGGTACGGCCAAACTTTCAGGAAACATTCCTCACACACAAATAAAGAAAAGGTGTTATGTGGACATGTGTCCGGAAACGCTTAATTTCCATGTTATAGCTCATTTTAGTTTCGTCAGTATGTACTGTACTTCCTTGATTCACCGCCATGATTTCATACGGGATACTCTACCTGTGCTGCTAGAACATGTACCTTTACAAGTACGACACAACGTGTGGTTCATGCACGATGGAGCTCCTGCACATTTCAGTCGAAGTGTTCGTACGCTTCTCAACAACAGATTCGGTGACCGATGGATTGGTAGAGGCGGACCAATTCCATGGCCTCCACGCTCTCCTGACCTCAACCCTCTTGACTTTCATTTATGGGGGCATTTGAAAGCTCTTGTCTACGCAACCCCGGTACCAAATGTAGAGACTCTTCGTGCTCGTATTGTGGACGGCTGTGATACAATACGCCATTCTCCAGGGCTGCATCAGCGCATCAGGGATTCCATGCGACGGAGGGTGGATGCATGTATCCTCGCTAACGGAGGACATTTTGAACATTTCCTGTAACAAAGTGTTTGAAGTCACGCTGGTACGTTCTGTTGCTGTGTGTTTCCATTCCACGATTAATGTGATTCGAAGAGAAGTAATAAAATGAGCTGTAACATGGAAAGTAAGCGTTTCCGAACACATGTCCACATAACATATTTTCTTTCTTTTTGTGTGAGGAATGTTTCCTGAAAGTTTGGCCGTACCTTTTTCTAACACCCTGTATTAGGTTTATCCGTAGAGAAAAGAAATTCATTTCGTATCACTTAGTTGTATTCGGAAGCAGCTAAATAATTAACAGTTTTATCATCTTTAGAATTTACCCACCGATCACAGTGATGTATTTATCGTTTAATAGCGCAATGTCCAGCTGCAGCTGGAACACACTGGACGCCTTTTCTCGGCACTGCATCCCTCACATACGACATCATTCCTTGATATAAATGTTGACTCTTTGTTATTTGCTGACGTACTTAAGGATATCAACATATTTGCAGTCGGAAACCGCGACTTTGTTTGAATGCTGAGTTACATTTTTCGCGCTAAATTTGACGATTATCTTGTAGTTCTATCACACACGTATATCAAAGCAATAATAGTTGCAAAATTATGACACGACTTATCTACAGTAGAATGGAAAATCTCTTAGAAGCCGATCTACGGGAAGATCAGTTTGCGTTCCGAAGAAACGTGGGAACACGCGAGACAATACTGGCCCTACGACTCTTCTTATAAAATAGCCCGTAAAAGGCAAACCAATGTTTACAGTATTTGAAAATTTAGGGATAGATTTTAACGATGTTGACTAGACAACGCTCTTTGAAATTTTGAGGATAAGAGGGAAAAATATGAGGAACGATAAGTTATCTACAACTTGTATAGAAACCAGACTGAAGTTTGTGTCGAAGGGTATGAAAGGGAAGCAGTAGCTGAGAGGAGAGTGAGAAAAGTTGGTAGCCTCTCCCTCATATCGTTCAGGTTGTACATTAAGCCATCACTGCAGGAAAGGAAACCAATGACATATTTGGAAAGAGAGGTATACTTAAGGGAGAAGAAATAAGAACCATTAGGTTTGCCGATGACAATGTAATTCTGCTAGTGACGGCAAAGGACATGGATGAGCAGTTGAGTAGAACAGACAGTGTCTTGAAAGAAAATTGTGTGATGAACATCAAGTAAAGTACAACGAGAGTATGTAATTTAGTTAAATTAAATTAGGCGAACCTGAAGGAATTAAATTTGGAAATGAGATACTAAATGTGGTAGATAAGTTTTCTGTTTGGGCTGAAAAATAACTATGACCACAGCAGAGTCGACATAAAATACAGACTGTCAGTAACAAGGAAAGCCTTATTCAAAATAATAAATTGGTAGCATCGAATAAAAATAAAAAGATTAAAAAGTCTTTTTGAAGATATTGGACTGAAGTGCGATGGTAGAGGGATTCCATTATCAGAACAAGAACTGTAAGCAAGGCGCTTTTACCGCTTCCTTTAGTAGTGCTACGGACTGTGTAGGCCCAAGTTGTTGGCTTGGCGTTTGTTTTAAACGTACGTGTGGTTTCCAGTTTTGATTTCACCTGAAAAGGATGCTTTTGTGTGTCTCGTTGTGTGTGTTGCCTAACAGATGCAAAAATCATGAATAATGTTGCGATGGTAGAGGGATTCCATTATCAGAACAAGAACTGTAAGCAAGGCGCTTTTAGCGCTTCCTTTAGTAGTGCTATCAGATCTTCACTGTCATAGAGAGTGTCACACGTGCTTCTTGAAGAAAAGCTGCGTTTAATCACGACTCAGATTTCAGAATAAGATGTGAAATTCCAGTTCTATAATTACGGTTTTCGCACGGGGACAGAGCTAGAGTGCGAATGAGAGACAGTAAATTTCGTCTCAAACATTCAAGGTTTACGTCACTGATCTTGTTGATCCCAAAGTTAGGCACCTGGAGACAAAGAATGTGTCATAGCTCCCCATCTACAACGTGTTTCTGAATACCATTCCACATTTTCACACTTTTAAATCTTGTTACGAAGGCCTAGTCGTTAACACTTATCACTATTAAAGTACAGTATCCATACCAGAGGTACAAACAGGTAAAATGTACTTCCGTTTTCTGTAATGACTATGGAATCTACATTTTAGATTCCTATGTGTATGTATGTATTTAACAAGGTGAAGAGCATTTCGTAACACTATCAGAGATTTTTCTGCCCTTTTTCCATTCGTGTCTTAAGTGAGGAAAAATATCTGATCACGTGATAAGGACTCAAACGCTGGGGCAGTACTCTAGAATTGATGGCACTAGTGTCTTGTATTCGATTTTCCTTACACGTACTCTGACATTCCCAGAAGTATACCAACAAATCTAAATCTTTCAGGCACCTGTGCTACTACCATTTTTCATGTTCGTTCAATTTCATATCACATTTTACTGTTACCCCAAAATATGTAAATGATGTGACGCATCTCTAAAGTGCATCATCATTATTGTAAACAGATCTTGTCTGGTCATTTCTCTTTTTATGAGCTAAAAGACTTACAGAAAGTCACTACAAGAAGTAATTATTATATTTGCAAAAAACTAAACATCATGTAGGCCTGTCTGGTGCAAGCGAGTTGATTTGATGCCATTTCTCAACGCTAAGTAACAATCGAAACATTCTACAGTAACATATGGCGTTCTACACTCCTCGTCACTGTTGATCTGCTATTACGGTAATGTCTATGACTGGACATTGTCACCACAAAACTTTTAGTTCACAAATTTAAGAATAACCTTGGTTGCAAGGAATCATTCCCGCTCTGCTGCCCAGTGTCCGTCTGCGTGCATATTGAGAACCCAGTTACATTCCTGATGCAGCCAAGTATTATTTACCTTTGTGAGACAAGTGGAACAGACAATTTCAGTCTTATAACGGCAGCTAAGGTCTAAGTAAAGGGAAGTACCACCTACGTTTGGCTAAGTTCGAGTTAACGCTGGGAGATGGACACAATAGCGACTTGCTCCTTGATACAGACTTCCACAAGCGCCTTATGAAGAGTATAACACAGTAAATGATTGAATACAAGTGACCACCCGGTACTGACCATTGAGTTTCGTTAATTTTCCATCCAGCAGGCGCTAAAAAGTAGAATAGGCTGTTTTAGTTGTTAGTTTCTGTAGCATGAAAACAGAACATTTCGGGACATTAATTCCTATATAAAATACTGTCTAGTCAATTTCTAAAATCCATCAAAACTTTTAATGTGAATTTGGATATACTAATTATGTTCTTACAAGGAGTATGAGACAGTTCTTTGAATTACGTTATACTAGTCAAGAACTGTGCATTTGCATTAGGCTACTATGATTTCTTCTTGAAGGGAGAGACAGTATTATGTTGAACAATTAAAACCTGAAATTCAGTTCGTAAACTAGATGTCGTAGAGATCTAACTCCATGATGGTAGTCAAGAGACAAAAGATATGAACATGGTTTGCACAAAACGAAAAGTGTCATTCATTAAGTGTAATAGATAATGCTTATATAGCTGTATAAATGCACGGAGCTAGCCTCACAAATGTTCTAACAAATTTTAATTACTTTTTCAGGGCGGCCAAGAAGAATTTTGAGTTTGCTCCTGGTAAGTCTGATAGCCCAGGCGAGAGGAATGCCTCGGGCAGAAGACGATTCGGGATGTCTGCCACAAAGTGACCCCAACTACAAAATAAACGTGCCACACCCAACAGACTGCACCAAGTACTATTCCTGCGCAAATGGGCATGGAGTACTGATGCCGTGCCCGAGTGGCACAGAGTTCAACCCAACCCTGATGATATGTGACTGGCCAGACCAAGCAGGCTGCGCAGCTCATCAGCCTCCAACAACAACAACAACTACTACTACTACAACTGAGTTGCCAACCCACACTCCTTCAGTGCAACCAACAACTACCACAACATCAACAACTGAGTTGCCAACCCAAACTCCTTCAGTGCAACCAACAGAAGAACCAACTAATCCTCCTACTCAGCCACCAACGAACCCTCCTACACAAGAACCAACTGATACTCCCACAGAGCCAACAACAGAGGAGCCAATAGAAGACCCCACAGAAGAACCAACAGAGGAGCCAATAGATGATCCCACAGAAGAACCAACAGAGGAGCCCATAGAAGACCCCACAGAAGAACCAACACAGGCACCAATAGAAGACCCCACAGAAGAACCAACAGAGGAGCCAATAGAAGACCCCACAGAAGAACCAACAGAGGAGCCAGTAGAAGATCCAACAGAAGAACCAACACAGGAGCCAATAGAAGACCCCACAGAAGAACCAACAGAGGAGCCAGTAGAAGATCCAACAGAAGAACCAACAGAGGAGCCAATAGATGATCCCACAGAAGAACCAACAGAAGAGCCAATAGAAGATCCCACAGATGAACCAACTGAGGAACCTATAGAAGATCCTACAGAAGAACCAACAGACAAACCAATAGAAGATCCTACAGAGGAACCAACTGAGGAGCCAGATGAAGATCCCACAGAAGAGCCAACAGATGTTCCCACAGAGCCACCAACAGAAGAGCCAACAGATGTTCCCACAGAGCCACCAACAGAAGAGCCAATTGAAGATCCCACAGAACAGCCAACAGAATCTCCCACAGAAGCACCAACAGAAGAACCAACTGATGCTCCTACAGAAGTTCCAACAGAAGAACCAACAGGAGAGCCAACAGAAGCACCAACAGAAGAGCCAACAGAAGAACCCACAGACTCACCAACAGAAGAACCAGTAGAAGAGCCCACAGAAGCACCAACAGAAGAGCCAACTGATGCAACAACAGAAGCTCCAACAGAGGAGCCAACAGAAGAACCACAAGATCCAACAGAAGCTCCTACAGTAGTGCCAACACAAGAACCAACAGATATTCCCACAGAAGAACCATCTGAGGCTCCTACAGACGTACCAACAGAAAAACCTACAAATGCTCCCACTGAGATGCCAACAGAAGAACCCACAGAAGAACCTACACGTACTCCAGCTACCAACCCACCCACAGAAGCCCCAACAACAAGGCCAACTATAACTGAAATTCCTTCTACCGCCACTCCTTCAGATGTGCCAACAGTAGCTCCCACAAATCCACCTACTACTACTACTACTACTACTACAACTACTACAATAAAGCCAACTAATGTACCAACTGATGCTCCACCAACCATTGTCAGTCCAACATCTGCACCAACAGTAACAACAACGAGTGAACTGCCTCAAAGTACGACTCCCAGCTTACCACCTACTACCACCACTACAACCACTACTACAACCACCTTGAGACCACATATACCAACCAGTTCTACGACGACCACAAGTACAACGACCACTACCACGATTCGCACCCCTACCAGACCTAAACCATCTTTGGGTTTCTCGTTCTGGCCCCCAACGCCACGTCCTTTCTGGCGTAGGTGGTGGCGAAACTCGCCATCAATAAGTTCTGGCTCTCACGCCAGGAGGCATTGGCTGTGGTAGGCGTCGGCATGGCGACTGTGTGCAGATTGTAACTGACACTCAGCGTATTTCACTCTTTGTCGTGACTTGCCCTATGTAACTACGTACCTCTGATCAAGGATCTTTAACTATGTATTCCTGTATTTTTTTAGCTATAAGATGCAACTTTGAAAAATTTTGTAGTGCTATATGCTTGTCATTCCACAATTCTGCGAAGAAATAATTAATAACAGATTAAAGCATTTTCCTCTTCAAAAGATCTTTTATTGTGTATTCCGTTAGTTTTTAGCTATAAGATGCCACCTTGACAAATTTTATAGTGCCATATATTTATCATTCCACAGTAATGCGAAAGAATTTGTGTTGTTTGTGATGAATAATATAGCAAAGCGTTTTCCTCTACGAAAGATCTTTTATTGTGTACCCCTGTATTTTATAACTGTAAGATAAAATCTCGAAAAATATTTTGTGCTGTATTTTTGTCTTTCCTTGATATTGCTAATAAATATGTATTGTCTCCCGTGAATAATTCACTGATGGATTTTTCTTTCTGGTAAAGCCTGCTGTTGTAATGAGTTAAATATACAGTATTGACACATCTAAATCAAGTTTTTGACATAAACTGCTCCATCTCGTCTTCTCGCTAATAGAGGAGCACAATGTTCAGCCATCAGTTTAGTCCCGAGCATTCAGCGACAGAAGTTTAGAATTGCTCTCCCTAACTTGACCCATGCAACTGACAAATTTCAGAATAAAATTCAGTCGTCAGTTCCAAATATTTTTATTTCACTTTACCTGTCCGACAAATTAATTTACCACCTTCAGAAGCCTACAAACTTAGGGGTTTTATAAATATTTGGGACTTACCTATACATTTACGTAAAGTATAAGAAGTGCATTACAGAACATACTTAATATTAGATCAGCAGCTGTCAGTATCTTCTTCATAGAAGCATGTTGCCATAATATGTCCAAAAACGTACGTACGCCATTATTGTAAACACAGATTGACAGATTGCTAGTTTATACTAACTGCATCACATCTATGTTCATGTGAAGCTGTTGTGCCAGTAGCAAGGTACATGTATAAAAGCATTTAAAAAGTATCGCAAAGAAGTTATATATAATAAATTTGAAAAAAAACATGGCACAAAGTTGTAATATATAAGAGAAATGGGCAAATTTTCACATTTCATAAGAGGTTCTATGCGTTCAAATTTTTAATGCAAGTTGATCTCTCAAGAAATCTTTTGAATTAGATCGGAACATTTATATACCTCAAATTCTGCGAAAAGGTTCATTTCTTACCCCTTGCCAAGTATACACAAAATCTCCATGTTAAGTTAGGATGGAAGGGGAGGATGTTTCTCGCTTTTGAGATGTTCTGCAAAAGTAGACTTGTACGATTACTCACCGTCCTTGTTGAGCAAGTGCTCACGAAAGCGGATCTTAAATGTGTTTGCAATTGTCCCATACAATACGTACCTTTTTGAAAGTAATACGGTATTATACTTCTGCGAAGAGGATATTGACATCTGCTAATTCAATACTAAGGAAGTTTTTCTAATATACTTCTTGTACACTACGTAAATGTATAGCCAAGGTCTAAAGATTTACAATAACCAATTTAGTAGACATCTGAAGACAAAAAATTAATTTATCAAAACCAGTAACGGAAAATAAAAATAGCTGCAACTGACTACTGAATTTCATTCTGAAATGTATACCACAGTTGACGAAAATTACAACTATGTATAAAATATCTGATCAATTCATTGAAAGAAGTCACGTTCGGAATATGGGTTAATTTATACTCCTTCCAACAAATAACTTGATTTTTAAATGTAATTAAATTAATTCACGCTCTTTTATGATCAGAAGCTACCCATTGCATTAATTTTTATATCATTTACTAAAATTATCTTTACATGTAACTGTCAAATTTAAGATCGACATTTTTACTACATTTTTTGAGATTTCATTGTTCTCAAAAAATATTTGTTTCTTGATAAACTGCCAACTCCTCTTCAACTAGTCCCACGAGCGTCAATATGTCTAACTTTCATGCACTGTTCAAGTATAACGTATATTGTTAATCAGCTCATCTGCTGTCTACATGTCCTCTGTGTTGTTGCCTTATAAAGAAGCTAACTTACTTTTTAGGGGTTTCCGAATTTATGCAGGAGGTTCATGTTTACGTTTCACAAATCAAAAAAATGGTTCAAATGGCTCTGAGCACTATGGGACTTAACATCTGTGGTCATCAGTCCCCTAGAACTTAGAACTACTTAAACCTAACTAACCAAAGGACATCACAAACATCCATGCCCGAGGCAGGATTCGAACCTGCGACCGTAGCAGTCGCGCGGTTCGGGACTGAGCGCCTAGAACCGCTAGACCACACGTTTCACAAATCAGTTTACATAATACATATCACAGCTACGGATTCCGCGTGGTGTCTGCTCTTTTTATTTTGCTCTTCCAGATCTGAGGATGGCTATAAGGCCAAAACAGGTTATCTGTTCGAGCAAACCAATATGCGACCATGTCTGCGGAGTCTACAGTTCATTTTAGAATTAACTCCTTAAGTTGTAATTCGTTCGGTTTTCTCACTCTGAATGCAGTTGTGGCTGTATTGTACTGAGGACACCGAGAAAAAGGCGAATTTACCGAGTATGTAACGTGTGTCGTGCTTGCAAAGAAAACGTTTGCAATCGATTCGTGGTGGTCACCCAGCGAGGTTGCTCAGTGGTACGACACTGGACTATCAGCCGGGAGGTCGGGATTTCAAATCCCAGTCTAGGTAGCCAGATTTTGATTCTGAGCTGTTTCTCTACGTTACCGTAGGAAAATTCCGGTATGATTCCTTTGACAACGCGACACAGCCGAGTTCTATCTCCATCCTTCGAAGACTCTAGTTCGCGCTCTTTCTATATTTCTTTATGGTACTCGCTGTCCACGACACAGTACAGTGACGTTCGTCCTTCTCACTGTCAGACCAGCTCCGAAAACTACTAGACGCAATGATATGCATAGAAGTTACAGAATATTTTTTTAAAAAAGTCTTTTGCCATACATAACAGTTTATAACAATGCTAAGCTGTTTCCATACAGACGTTATTCAAAATGTCAGTTGCCATAACCAATTAAAGTTAAAAATAGTGGAAAGACCTCAGCACAATCCCGCGACCGGGCTGTTGCACTGATAGCTCGTATAGTGAAGACTTTCTTCGCTGCAGCACTGGAAGGTTGATGGTGCAGGGCCTATTGCAACGGCCATCTTTTTCTCTCGGAAAAGGTACGCGATACTCATTCTGTAGCAGGGGAGTGGATATGGAGCCGTTCTGGAGGGACTGGAACGAGGAAACGTCGCAGCCCATATCCGGAATTTGAACCTAGGACCTCAATGTTCGGAGTCTGTTGCATTACGCACGTTTCTTTTTTCGTTTTATTTACAGGAACGAATGGACGCATTCAGCTTCAGGTTGGGTGGAGAGATGGGCAGGGGTCAAAACCAGAGGCCAGGCCACGATGCATTCCCACACCTGTCACTATGCTGGTCCCGCACGTGAACATGATACAAGGGTGGGTTTTTTATTTAACTGTTTTATTTTATTTTTTATATTTTCTTAAATTTTCCCTACAAATACATCTACATCTACGTGATTACTCTGCTATTCACAATAAAGTGCCCAGCAGAGGGTTCAGTGAAACACCTTCAAGCTATCTCTCTGCCGTTCCACTCTCGATCGGCACGCGGGAAAAATGAGCACTTAAATTTTTCTGTGCGAGCCCTGATTTCTCTTATTTTATCGTGATGATCATTTCTCCCTATGTAGGTGGGTGCCGACAAAATGTTTTCGCAATCGGAGGAGAAAACTGGTGATTCAAATTTGATGAGAAGATCCCGTCGCAACGAAAAACGCCTTTGTTTTAATGACTGCCAATCCAATTCACGTATCATGTCTGCGACACTATCTCCCCTATTTCGCGATAATACAAAACGAGCTGCCCTTCTTTGTACTTTTTAGATGCCATCCGTCAGTCCTATCTGATGCGATCCCACGCCGCACAGCAATACTCCAGAATAGGGCTGACAACGTAGTGTAAGCAGTCTCTTTGGTAGACCTGTTGCACCTTCTAAGTGTTCTGCCAATGAATCACAGTCTTTGGTTGGCTCTACTCACAATATTATCTATGTGATCGTTCCAATTCAGGATGTATTTAATTGTAAGCCTTAAGTATTTAGTTGAATTTACAGCCCTCAGATCTGTATGACTTATCGCGTAATCGAAATTTAGCTGACTTCTTTTAGTACTCATGTGAATAACTTCACACTTTTCCTTATTCAGGGTCAATTGCCACTTTTCGCCCCACACAGATATCTTATCTCAATCATTTTGCAAGTAGTTTTGATCATTTGATGACAGAATCATCTGCAACCAATCTAAGACGGCTACTCAGATTGTCTCCTATGTCGTTAATATAGATCAGGAACAATAGAGAGCCTATAACACTTCCTTGGGGAATGCCGGATATTACTTCTGTTTTACTCCATGACTTTCCATCTATTACTACGAACTGTAACCTTTCTGACAGGAAATGACGAATCCAGTAGCACAACTGAGGCGATACTCCGTAGGCACGGAGTTTGATTAGAAGACGCTTGTGAGGAACGGTGTCGAAAGCCTTCTGGAAATCTAAAAATATGGAATCAATTTGACATCCCCTGTCGATAGCACTTATTACATAAGGAGTATAAAGAGCTAGTTATGTTTCATAAGAACGATATTTTCTGAAACCGTGCTATGTGTCAATAAATCGTTTTCTTCGATGTGCTTTATAATGTTCGAAAACCCTACTGCAATTCGACGTTAGTGATATAGGCCTGTAATTCAGCGGATTACTCCTACTTCCCTTTTTGGGTATTGGTGTGACTTCAGCAATTTTCCAATCTTTAGGTACGGGTCTTTCTGTGAGCGAGAGGTTGTATATAACTGAATATGGAGCTATTTTATCAGCATACTCTGAGATGAAACTGACTAGGATACAATATGGACCGGAGGCCTTGCCTTTTATTAAGTGATTGGTGTTGAGCAACAACCGTTGCCCGTAGAATGACAACGTGTTGAAACCCCTTAAATGGTAGCAACGTATATTTCCATACATTAATTCGGGCTCCAGAGAGAGAACAAAAGGAATCCAGTTTGTCCTTGAGCAAGGGTAGATCATCGACATGACGTAGCAATACCATAACATCTTCCCCGTACGCTCGTATCGAGAAGGTTTCTCCTAATATCTTCCAGCCACTTAGTTGATCAGCAATACGGCGATAACGACAAACAAAAAGCGACATAGAGAGGGGCCTCCTCTTTGGTAAGTCCCGTCGGATGGTGACCTGGTGAGTAAGATGTCCATTCACTATGTCAGATGCGTGAATACCAGTAAAGAGGCTGGATAATACCTGACACGCAGTGTGATTGAAGCCGGTCGCCTTGAGCACCTGCGTTAGGAAACCGTGACTGACCCGGTCAAATGCCTTATTAAAATCAATAAAAAGCATGGCTCCAGAAACAGAAGTTGCTGCAGCCACCGAGACAACGTCGCGGCGCTCTATTACAGAAGTCAGAATCGTGCGCCTAGGCACACAGCTTCGGCAGACAGGAAGAATTTTCTCTATTTGTATCGACAAACTGCTATTAACCACCTGGACGACAGTTTTGTAATCGAAATTAAGTAGTGTGATCTGGCGGGATTTATCATTGTCTGGGAGTCCAGTTGTCTTCGGAATTAGAACGATTTTACCAATCTCAAAAGTCAGGAATCAACTTCCCTCCCCCTTTCCCGGTTCACCTCATTTACCAGTGACGTAATGGTATCATCTATAAGAGGTCAAAAATGTTTATAAAATTCCTTAGGAATTCCGTCTAGTCCCGGCGACTTTTGTGTTCGCGAATCAACAATAAGGCGATATGTATCATCGCAAGTAAAGTCATGGAGGAGTAACCATGCAATCGAGGAGAGGAGTAAACCCATCAGGGATAATTGTATCAGTAGCAGGGTCATCATAAAGGTCAGTAAAGTAACCATAGACTGCTGTGGAAATGTGACTTTGGGAAGTCAGTATGTGACCATCGGTGTGAGTGAGGGAAGTCATACATGCTCGTTTGCAACGCGTCCGCAACCGAGTAAGGTGATACAAGGAGGTCAGCTCTTCCTGTAGGAAAGAGCGGGATTTTGATCGCACCCTGAGTGCTTCCACTTGTTGCCTCTTTAACTAAAGAAGTTTCGTCTTAACATGGCGGACATCCATAATCCGTAAGGATATCACGTCTGGTACCGTCATAAAATTGACGGAAGACGGAATAATAAAATTTCTGTGTTCGGCGGAAGTCCCTCGCCCTGTCAGCGCTGTAACACATTAACTCTTTCCGGAGCAAAGGCTTGCCATGCCCTGACCACCATTCCATAAGAAGAATAACGGTCCTGCGAACGCAAGCTACGGGTACAGACCTCTCGAACGATAATCTCGAAGTAAGGATGCTTTAAGAGGAATGCGTTCAACATTCAGGGAAGGTGATAGAGTTTTACTGGTTGCGACGCATGATTTAAAGTTACAGTTGCGGCACAGTGATAGTGAACCAAGTCGGTATCACGTTCATCCCTAACAGCTGTGCACACGAAGAGTCAGAGGGATAAAAGCAATCGAGTCAGCTGCTGGAAGTAGCTGCAAAATGCGTATACCTGAAAATAACGGGATTTTGACAGATCCACGCATCTCGTTCTTTCGAAGAACGGACCAAATCACCTAGCTCCTTACTGTAATTAAAATTAGCGCTCTGGTTCACAGGACGCAAAATAACTAGTCTCTGCCTAATAGAAGTTTCTGCATAGTTTCACGAAATAAGTAAACTATATCCTCTTTATCAAAACGGGCACGATCTGTGGTGTGAGCAGATCCTTAAGGGGTATAAAGCAGAATCAAAAAAAGGTCACAAAAAGTGCAGCCTAATCATCGGCCGTTATCAAGAACTTCGAAATCAGTCAGTGTTATTCCCTCTCTGTAAAATAACGCAGTACCAGTAGATAGTTCAGGAGCATCATTAAAGAAAGTAGAAAAGCCAGGAACAGAAAAATTTTCAAATAACACTTCTTGCAAAAATATCAGATCTGCAACTGAATCGTAAATAAATTGTCGCAGCACAGCAAGTCTAAGCTCGGAACTAATTCTTCTCACGTTAAAGGTAAGAAAGTTATAAGCCTGCGTCTACCGCTTACCAAAACTGTGCAGTTGATTACTTGCAAATGACCGTTAACAGTCCAAGACAGAGTCAACAGATGATCAGGGGGGTGAGACCCCCCCTCGATCGGAATCTTTTCAGTAGAGTGGAGAAACATAGAGGAATCGTCTGATTCCTCACGGTCTTGCGTCCATCTACGCTTGTTTTGAAGTGAAGGTGGTGGCGGCGCGGAAGCTACAGTGGTCAAGTCTCGACGCGAGGGTAATTGCGGAAATGCGTAGGAGCATCACGCAACGGCTTGCCTTGCCTTTCAGAAACATAGTTAGGCACAATGAATGTCACTTGGGGAACCAGATCAACTAAAGTTAGCCTTTTACGTTGTTCGGAATTGGATTGTAGGACCGTGACATAACGGGGGAATTTGTACGGCTGTGTCCAGTCTCACTACATATAAAGCAGGTCCCTTCTTGGCCTATGTAAGTAGGAGGAAACGGGGGAATGTGGCTCACTGCCTCACCTTCTGCGTCACCCTCCGAGTTCGTTAGAAATTATCCACAATCCCCCTTCTCCTCCCACTATACTCCAGTAGTTCAGGTCTAACTCACCCCATTTTCATTCAAAAGAACATATTTCTTACAAAGGTGCACGTAAGCAAAATGAATTTTAATGTTTTTTTTTATAAAAGGTGCACGTAAGAAAATAAAGTTAATACAATTTTTTTATAAAAGTTGGATGTTTACAAAATAAATAAAATGAATTGTTTAATGAAAACGATTGACTATCAGCCATAAGATTTTTATGAAGAGCTGTTTTTAAAAATATAGTCGTTTTCAAACAGTACTTAAACTTCGGCACCATTTGAAGGAAACCAGATGTTTTTTTTCCTTCTTGATGGTACTATCTTTATTTCATTTTTTCACCCTCTGGGTTTTTTGCTGAATGTAGCTATTGTTCTGTGACTTTGATTGCTTCTCGTCACCCGCCCATCATCTTCTTCTGGCAGCATCTCGGCACTTCATATGGGCATGATCTGGAAGAGTTGGTGACGGCGGATGTTGACGTCTTTTTCTTGATGGGCTGCAGCGGTGGACGAAAGTAGCAAACTACAATAGTATTGGGCAGCCAAACCAATTCTACAGCAATTCAGCTTTTGCTCTTGCAGGGCAAAGCAATAGCGCTGGCAATCTGTATATATAGTTGGACTTCAAGTTTCAAAGTACCTTCTAAAAGCTCTACTTTTATGAACGAATTTTGATGAAAATAGGTAAAATTTTTCACTTTAATATATTTTGTAAATAGAGAACCCATGTCAAAAAGACATAAATGTGAGTGTAATCGTAAAAATTAAGTTTAAAAAAAGAATTATTTACGTTTGAAACCAAACGTGTTCCCCTGTTAACTGTAATGGAACTTGCATTAACGCCAGCTACCATACACTCTCGAAACTTTTGAAACGCCACTTAAGTTTAGTAGTTTAGAAGTTAGTAGTTGTACTAGGCGAATAGAATGTCTAAGGAGGTTGCAAGGTTCTGCTGCAGTGAGAGTTGGCTCATAGACACAATGAGTGGGCATGACCTTCACACTGACAGAGTAAGAGCTAGTCACCGAACGAGAAGGTGGGACCTTAACATAAAAAGCCACGGGTTGTGTGCTGCCACCCATTGCAATCGCAGTCGCTCTGAGTTGGTCTACACTTGGAGCAGGATCTTATGTAACATTGAGCTTGCTCCAGTGACAGTATGTGTCGATTTTTTGCTAATTTCTCAGCCAAATATGAACTGATTTTAAAAATTCAAAGTGCTGACATGACAGAGTCAAAGACTCCTTTAGCTGAGTTATTCGAAATTTTTACTTTTTACTTACTCTATCTTTTTGAAAAATGTTTAAAAAATTTATATAAGAATGAGGTTTATTTTTTATTTTGATATTTTTCATTCATTTATGTAGAAGTAAAAATTAATAATTAAAAATTTTCAGTAACTATTCTGTGTTGAGCATCATATGAAAGATTCTTCTTTCCATACATAACTGCATGTGCTAAAGTGTCTGCAGGAATATTATCATTAAAAGTTGCACATAGTTTCATAGTCGTTTGCTGTGATGTTACAGTATTCTTTCTTTGAGTCATATTAATGACATAAATCGAACAATTCGTTATGAAATTATACGGACTAATATCCAGATCTGCTTTCAGTTGTGTAACTCATTTAAAACTGAGAAAAGCATCTTATGCTTTGACAAAATTATTTGAAGGATTAGTATTCCACATCTCCTGTAGGAAAATTTCATTTCCTCCATTTTTCAAATATATATTCTGTAGGTTAACATGATCGAATAATGAAGAGTCGATTATTTTTACGATGTGTCTGAAATGTAACAAATATGAAATATGGCGTATCAGATTCATATGAGTTATAGTAATTTACTTTATATTGTTCAAAATTATTCTTACCACTCAGTCATGCAACTTCCACAGTTTATAGTTCGTAAAAAGATATAGGAAGTTTCAATCTGGTTCACATTTAACAATTGGTACACGAATTTCCATGGATTCTACAACAATTTTTCCTTCTTTTTAGAAGAGTGTCTTTTATATCAATTCCAGCATCATCTAGATCAGGCCATCAAAGAATAGAATCTCCAGCATTTGATGACCATTTAAAACACACATAATTTCCTTATAACCTTTAAAAAATTCACCAATAATTCCTAATGGACAAAGCACTTAATTTTCTTGCTCTTTAGTTTTCCATTATTAAGAATATTTCCTTCCATACCTATTTTATCGGCAAGAGATGAAGTCCAGTGCAGTAAAACTGATCACGAAATAAAAGTAGGTTCTCTTCTAGACATAAAATTATTTTCCTTCTTTATGGTTATAAAATCAAAAAGTTTTGGCACATAATATCGATTAATTTTTATTGGATTTTCCATCATAAGCTTGACAATCTGTGCTATCACTTCCAGTTATACTGAAATTCACATATAACTGGGCATGATTAGGATGAAGCCACCCATCACCAATATTTACGTTAATTTCAGTATCACATTTAAATTATTTTTAGTCTTCTCATTCACAGGGAATGAGTAAACTGATAACTCTCGATTTTGTTGATGATGCAGACAAAAACTGCTTTAACTATCTCTGATTTAATAAGGAAAAAAATTTATTAAGACATTTCTAAAACAACTCTTACATAAGAACCATTGAAATCAATCAAACTGACCTTTTCAGAGGTTATACTTATTTCTCAATTTTGAATTGGATCAAAAATAGGAATATTTACAGGATAATATGGTTCATGAATTATTGGTCCACTAAATTCTGCATTAGGCTTGAATGAGGAAATAATATTAGTTTCTCGATGAAAATGATAAGTATATGTTATAAACATCCCATCAGCCAAAATAAAATTTGTATTTATTAATTCAAATGGAATAATTTTAGGAACATCGTCTCTTTATTAGCCTCAACAATTTGGTTACTAAAACCAAGCAGACTTACAATACAATCTTTTATATCCATAGACAATGCTACATCACTCGCTCAATAGTAAATCTGTTTACAATTTCATCTGCTTTAATGTGAATATTAGGCTTTTTTTTGAATGAATAAATTTTTCGAAGTTTTTCAAACAATACTGACCAGTTGGAATTTCTGTTGTTTCTTGGTCAAAATAGATGTAATATTTGGAGTTAAAAAGTTGAATAGAAACCTACTCAGGAAACACTAGTATAACTGTCCCTTATGGGAACAGTTAATCTTTTTTTCAGAACAGACGATTTACCACTCAATTGAAATAGATGAGGCATCTAATTTAATAAAAATTTATTAATTTAAATGACAGATTGCGAACCAAAAATAAGCATTCCAGAGAAGCATATAAACATGGCAAGTACTTGTCTAACTCAACTTCAAACATAGCCCCAAGTGGTTATGGGAAAATTACATTAAATATTGACATTATATTCTAGATCCAGGATGGTTGAAATGGAATAAAATTAATAATCTTTATATCTATTTTAAAAGTTTAGATCAACCAAAATATCAAGAATTTATAAAGAGATGTGAAAAGCCCAAAGATAAGCATAAAGAGAAAATTGCTACTTCTATTGAAAATAATAATGAAATTATTCCGTTAGATGTATGCCAAGAAAATACTGTAGTGGTATTTGATTCATTCATTCTTGATACTCAGGATATAGCTAGAGAATATTTTACTAGAGGAAGACATAAAGGAATAACAGTTTTTATTTAGTTCAAACTTGTTCAAGTATACCAAAACAATTAGTCAGAGATAATGTCAATGTTTTAAATATCTTTAGACAAGATGACACAAATTTAAATCACATTTGCCATGACTTCACTGGAGATTATATAAAGTTTGATGATCTAAAAGAAATGTGTAGTAAATGTTGGAATGATGAGTTTGGATTATTTTATGATAGACATGACTAGAAAACCAAATGAAGGTAAGTTCAGAAATAAAATACATTTCATAATGACATAAATGTTAAACATAAATGTTAAACATAAATATAAAACGTTCAACACAGACATTAGAGATGTTTAATTAAAGTTTTCTCTTCTTTAATAAATGTTTGCAAAATACGATATTGACATTGTTAAAAAAGCTGAAGAACTGAAATCAAAATTCAAGCTTTGAAAAAAAGAACCAAGAGCAGAGTTGAGAAATATAAAAAACAAGATCAGCCAGTTACCAATGGTATTGAAAAAGGAAAACAAGGAATTGAAGATTTAGGTGATAATGTTTTGAAAGTGAGTGAAGAAAAATAGAGAATGAAAACCAGTTGATTCCATATTGTCATCATACAGAATATTTTGGAGATTTATCACCAATTAAACCATTAAAAGATTGGTCTGATGATATTCCTGATAAATATGACTATACTTTAAGGTAATCAGAAATTCAAAACGCTTTGAAGAATTATGATGAAGAGAGAGAATCTCAAGCTGCTGTTAAAAAACCAAAGGAGACAGTCTAGCAATCATCAGGATGAAATTAAAAATGTAAATGTTAAAGTATATTAATCATAGTGAAGATAAAGTTTTTGGTCTGAAACCTGTTGCATGTTTAAACACATTGGTAAATTACTAGTTGAATTCAATGGAGATAAATTAACAATTGGTAAAAAGACATATAAAGGAACTGATGTATTAATAAGTGATTTAACTGAAAAACAGATTACTGTAGAAGATATGGGTAAAAAGTTTGATAGTGTAGATTTATCAAATTATATGGATATATTATTCAATTCAGAAGCACCATATTCTGACAGCAACCCAAATAAAATAAAATCAAGTAGAGGTGATAAATATAAATATTTGATAAAATAAATTGTTGAGACCAACTAGAGATTTTTGAGGTTGTTTCCATCTCTTAGATTCTTCAGATTCTTGAGATAATTCAGACATAAGTTCACATGAGAAAAAAAGTAACAGCTAGGTAAAGAATACACAGAAAAACCAGTTGAATATATTTGGATGAATGATGTTAGAGATGTAATTGATAGATTAGCTATAATTCATGGAGAAGAATTAGCTGGAAATAAAAATTATCATAATGAAAAAGTTGGTATACCACAGATGTTAACAAATTAATTCACTGATTTCATAATTGATAATCCTTATATAATCAGATTTTTGAGTAATCTTTATCACACATTTTGGATAAGTGATAAACATGGAAAAGGAAAAGTCAATAGAGCTTTAAATAATTTACCAATGCTAGAGATGTGTCTACTGCAATTTAATTACTGCAGACAGTTTAATAAACTCAATGAAATATTAGCTTGAGGAGATCAAGTAATTAATCCAATACATGAAGCTAGTGAAAAACATGATATTGCTTATCCTGATCATAAAGATTTAGAATCTAGAGACCAAGCTGATAAAAAACTTCAATTAGCTGTCAAAGAAAGAATGCATGCAAATGATACTGCAACTGGTGAAAAAATTGCTGCAGCTGCAGTTAGAGGAATCATGTATGGAAAGAGAAAATTAGGAATGGGCTTAGGTGTGGATAACAATGGTTAGGGTTATGAAAAATATCAATAAATTTTTAAATCTGTATAAATGAATAACTTTCCAATCGATTATACTCTGCTACTAGCGGCAAAGCTAAACCAAAGTCAATTAAATTTAAGTTGAATATTAATAAATTAAACAGTATTGAACCATTTTTAACTGATGCTTAAAAAAGAAAGAAAGAGAAAAAAACCAGTGGTAATTTGCTCATCATACAAGGTATTCCTGTGGTGTAAAAGATTATCGAACATGTAACAAAAAAGAAGAAAGGCACTGGATTAACAAAACACGAAGGAGGATTTTTACTATTACATTCAGCTATTTTACCATATCTAGGAACTATTAGTTCAGTTGCTGGTGAGTTTGCAGCGATTGCAAATGTAGTAATAAATAAGAAAAACGGTGATGCAGAATTAGAAGAACAAAAAAATACATAATGAAGCAGTGGTAAAGAAAGGAAAATAAGTAATAAATTCGAAGAAATAATTGATAAATATAATCATCCGTTATCAAATTTCGCTATAGAAGAATAAATTAAACAATGAAAAATCCATCACTTTTGTGGCGTTTTTCTGTTTCAGATGAATTACAAAATCATCTTATAGAATAAGAATCTGGAATAATTAATTTAGATACATTGGTTCTCATTGGATTTGTTATTTTAAAAATGAGGATATAAAATTTGTTTTTCATTCATTTGGTGGTAATATGCCAATTAAACTAGTTAAATATTTAGGAAAAAATGATCTGTACTAAAATGATGAGAGATACAAACATTTTTGGAAATAAGATTAATACCAATTTAGATTTCCATCATGAATTAATAATGAATTAATTTCAAAATTTGAAGATGTTCAATCAAAAATCAAAGATTTTAAATCATTAATAGTTCCAAAAATTAATAATGTAATTAAACAATTCCAGGAAGAATTTAATGCTATTTTTAATGTTACTAGAGGATATATTGGGTTTAAAAGTAGTAGAATTGTGAATGTAAATGACCTAATTGATGCATAGGATGCAGTGAACAAACATTATTTACAGAATGAGTTATCAAATGTTGTGCAAAACCCGAACATACAAGTATTCAACTCAGTTATTACGTCACTATCAAATTACTATCCCAAGAAAGAAGATTATTTCACTAAAACAGATTTAACTCCATGCTTAGATGAGTTAAGTAATCTAAATATATATATATATATGATAAATAAATAATGGAATTTACATTTATACCTGGAGGGAAACAAAAACACACAACTTGGAGTATAAGTTTATTTTTTTAAAAAATTGTTGTTATTGGTCGAAATGTAAATAAAGTTTATTATTTGATGGAGTTGATATTACAGAAAGTGTTTATGATAATCTTTATGAAATAACTCCTACTAGTCACTCAATATTCGTAAACAAATCAAGTTTACTGACTGTAAGATTGAAAGTTCCTATTAAACCTGTTTCAGTTGATGTAAAGTTAATTATATTTGGTGAAGTAATTTAAACCTTATTAAATTTTTATTCTGTTTAAATGAATGATCACGCTTCACACTCAGCTCTTCAGAGTGGTCACATTTATTGCTTGAAGTGTAAAAAATTTACTGAGACTCATAGTCCTCACAGATCACTAACAAAATTTCGTCAAACAATTTTTGTAGGTAAAGGGGGTAGTAGCAAATCGCTATTCCGTAATATTCATGAAGAAATCAGTAATGAATGGCATAAACCGACGAGAAAAAAGTTTAAACACAGACATGTTATTTCTCTCGATCTGTGGCAAACTGATCTAGTCGAAATGGATTCCAGCAGATTGAAAGTAACTTTGAAGATAAATTGAGAACATAATTATTTATTTACTGTTATCAACGTCTTTTCTAAATTTTCTTGGGCTATCCCAGTTAAAGATAATACAGTTAAGTATGTATTGACGCTCTTGAAAAAATATCCATCGCTAGAAAACCAAAAAAATTTACAAACAGATAATGGCAAAGAATTCTACAGCAAGAATTGATGAAGAAATATAACATTAATCATTATTCAACTTCAAATGAATTAAATGCGTCTGTTGTTGAAAGATTTAACAGAACAGCGAAATTTTAATTTATTGACTTGGGTAAAAATTTGGTGAAGTCAACAGACATTAATGAGAAAAATTAGTGGCCCATCTGGGAGATGGTTCTAGCATCTCCAAAATTTAAAAAAGGGCTAAAGTAAGGATCAGTAAACTTAAAGGACTTTTTGAACGGATATACAGCCCACTGGTCAACAGAAATTTTTAAATTTGGAAGCAGTTATTCATTCCAATCCAATCACATATAAATTGAAAGATACCAAAGGAAATTTATATGAGGAAGAACTACAGAAAACAAAATATCCAGATGTATATCTAGTTGAAGAAGTTTTGAGAAAGAAGGGAGATAAAGTGTATGTTAAATGGTTGGGATTTGATTACTCATACAAATAAATAAAGACAATGTCTTACATTAATTCTGTCTTAGACTGGCAACTGCCAAAGCAGTTTTCAGATTGCATCTATGTCTGCACCAAGTTTCTTTATATCATTGATCAATTTTTCTTATGTATAGTTGTTCCAAATATCGAAATAGTTGAGATGACAGACAATTCTCAAATTTTCTTTCATTTGTTTATACAGACTTATGGAGTTAGGTTTGTATTCAAGCCCCAGCAGTTCTTCATTGTTTGGATGTCTGTCTATAATTCCATATAACTGTCTTTATAAATTTCTCATTTGTATTATAATAACATAGTAATCATATTCACACTCATCATCAAACAACTTTAAAGAATAAACATATGTATCAAATTAATATCTTCATTTGGTGGAACTACATGTGATTGTATTTATCTAATTATTTCATCTTTCTCAGTAATTTGTTGGTGTTGTTGTTGATTTTGTTGTTCAAAATCAATGGCTTATTGTTTAGCTCAGGTAATTTTATATTCTGATCTATATTTCAAACAATCTATAAATATTTTTTCTATAGTTAAGTAATATTTTCTAACTTGTGTGTATACTTTTGTGTTGAACATCATTACAGATTCTTTAAAATTTTCGACTGCTATTAAAATCCATTTCTTTTGAACAAGATTATTTAACCTTAAAGTTTCAATTTTGTTTTGAATAAATTAATGTTCTAAAGCTAATGGATCATTATGCTGAATTTCTGTAAATGGAATTTCATTGGTTTTCTGAAACAGAAGATATTTTTTTTGATATCTGCAGAGGTTAAAAAATTACCCACTAGAATTCCATACAAAAAATGTATGATATCATTTGTAAGCAACTCATTTTTCTCTTCGAACAATAGGAACCAAAGGTTTTAAATTTAATTCATAATTCTTCTCTTAAATAAAATCAAAAATATTCAGCATAGATGATTCTGAACTTGCGACAGCTGAAGATGTGCTTGTGATAGCTACCATTTTTAGAAATAATTTTTATTATATTTGCAAAAAATAAGAAATATCTGAAAGTAATGAAATGTGATTGAAGGCGAACTAAGTTTTGTGAACAAAGATGATCTATAAACGACTCTGATTTGGCAGAACTAAAGCTGAATTCTTTCAGCCCTGAAAAATTATGGATCTCACATGTGAATGACGTCGTCTTCTAAAGCCAAATTGCAATGAAAATCGAGTTCCTTGTGTATGTGTGAAAAACAAAATGCTAAATATGATTACAAAGGACGTATACGGTGTATTCCAAGTGAAGAACATTCGAAAATACTACTATCATGGAACATGTTGAAAAGCAGAAAACTTATTTATGTGCAAAGAAATATAAAGGTTGTGAAAAATTAACGATTTGAATTTTTTTACATAAATCCTTCACATAAAGGTAAACATAATAATACATGTAAGAAATGTACTTTAGAACATATGAAGAATAAGAAAGTAAAATAACCTTGAACTTAATTTTAAATACCTCTTAAATAAGAAAGCTGAGTCGTTAAACTTTGGGACTATAACTTTTTTGCAAATCAAATATTTCTTATTTCCTATACATAGAAGGATCAAATGGAGTGATTCACTGTTGTTCAACTTCATGATTACTGTAAGAGAAAGAATTTAAGAGGGGATAGTAAATTAAGGAAGACTGACTTAATTGCATTTATTGTTAGTCATCATACACCAAAAGTGCGTTCCCTCTCAAGACCAATCTCTGGAAAAAATTCCCATATCAAAACACTGATAATAATGATGAAATTTTCGAAACTCAAGCAGATATACCATTGAAAAAAATATTTCCATTTTCTACCAATGTTTCTGTGAAACAGAAAACTTGAAGATAACCCATTAAAAAATATTTCCATTTTCTAGTGATGTGTTTTTCGAAACAGAAAACTGCACATAAACTACTGAAAAAAAATTTCTATTTTCTGCCAATATGTTTGCAAAATATAAAACTAGAACTAATGATGAAAAACTGTTTCCCTTTTACACTAATTTATTTCAGAAACTATGAGACAGGAAAATGGTTAGAGATTATGTAGTTGATACTGCACTTATAAACAGATCACAAACAATTAATTATGAACATAACATAAATTAATTTCAACCTAATTATATCTTAACTGCAGTAAAACCGCAAATTATGAAAAATGTAAAAGACAGCCTAGAATACATCGTAGAGTGCAGATAAATTTAAGACTTTGTTGTGAGTATCAAATGCAAATGAACAGCAATATTATAGAATATGGTTTCCAAACACATAGCCTTACAATTACAAATGAAAAAGAATAATTTTTAAAAGTTTTGATTGGTAAACAATATATTTTATCAAGAAAAGGTGATTTTCTAGCACATGGATTTAAATGGGCATTAAACAGAATTTCTTGTTTACAATTAGGAATTAACAAGTAAATTCCATCGAGAGGATCATTGTACATTGTATTACAAGATGAAATAAAAAAGTATGTATTAATGTGAAAAATAATGATCAAAAACGGTTTTTATGGTCTATAACATCTGCAATGTATCCAATAGATAATACTTCAGAAAGAGTAACAAAATATAAAAATGTTGGTTTTGAACCTTGATGAGAAACTTGAAATTTTGAATTTCCTATAGTGGTTGATCATAGTCGAAATACTGAGATAGAATTAATGTATCTGTTAATGTTTACTCGTTTTATAAAATATATCAAGTGTATCCATTAAAATTACCAATTGTAAGAAACAATAACATACAAATCTCCTTTATTTCAGTGAAGGAGGTAATTGACACTATTGTTACATAAAAATTATCTAAACATGCTCCAGTCAAATTAATAAACACAAAGAAAAAAATTTATTTGTTATTTACGTTTACTGCATTTCACTAGCATAGAAAAATAGGAAATCACACATCAAGTTGTTTGACTAACAAACTATTAAAATTAGAAATTCCAGAGAAAGTGTGATATGTTAATTTTAAAAATTATCACATACACATAAAGTTCAATTTGTTATTTATGCTGATTTTGATAATTTGCTATTGAAGATTGACAACTGTCAACCAAATCCAGAAAACCCATCTGCAGTGAAATATCAAAAACATAAATCAGGTGAATTCTGTTATTATATTTAATATATAAACAGGCATTATAAAGATCCTGTTATTTATAGAGGTCCAAACTGTCATAAAAAAATTTTAGAATTTATCAAATAAGAAGTTGAAGAAACTGGAAGAATTTATTCTGAAATCAAAGAAATATACTCCTGAAGAACAAGTAAGATGTAATGAATCTAAAGTTTGTACACAGTATGTATGTCATTATACAAGAAATGATACTGTATAAAAGTTGAACATCATGATTATTAGACTAGAAAATATGTAAATACATTGTGTAATAATTGTAATTTACAGTTAAAACACCCACATTTTGTGCCAATTTATTGACATAATCTATCAGGATACAATTTGGGGTATGATAAGAAACATTCATATATCATACCAAACAATATAGATTGATATATTAGGTTTGGTAAGAGTGCAAGAGAGTGGTAAGAGTTTTAAGATGAAGTTTATTGACACATTTAAATTTCGGGCTTCTTCGCTTGAAAGAATTTCATCAAATTTGAAGTGAGATCAAATGAAAAATGTTAAGAAGTTTTTCAAAGCAGATTTATTCGATTTAGTGATCAGAAAATGTGTCTCTCCATATGATTACATGGGTTCTTTGAAGAATTTGAAGAGACATGGTTACCAGCAAAAGAAGAATTTTACAATAAACTGAATGATTGTGAAATAAGTGATGAAGATTGCAAACATGCAAAACTGGTTTGGAAAAAATTCAATACGAAAAATCTTGAATATCACGATTTGTATCTGAAAACTGATGTTTTGTTATTGGCCGATATACTTGAAAATTTTAGAAAAACTTGTATACAAGCTTATGATTTAGATCCTTCTTGGTATTTTACAGTTCCTGGTTTGTTTTGGGATGTGATGTTGAAAATGACTCAACCATCATTTGATTTGTTACATGATTATGACATGATTCTGACAGTTGAAAGTGGAATAAGTAGATGAATATCTCGATGTTGCAAGAGATATATAAAGGCAAACAATAAATATCTGAGTGTTTATGATGTGACTAAGATATCAAATTATTTAGCTTATTTAGATGGAAACAATTTATATAGTTATGCTATGATTCAATATTTACCTGATGGAGGATTTGTATGGGGTGAACCAGATTCTTTCAACTGTACAAAAATAAGTGAAATGTCAGATCCTGCTAAAAATGGATATATTTTTGAAGTACATTTCGAATATCCAAAAGAATTACGTGATTTACATAAATACCACTTGCACCTGAAAATAAAGTGGAGTCTAACACTAAAAAAAGGAAGTTGATGACTACTCTGCTTGAGAAGCATAACCATGTAGTTCATTATCTGTCTCTTGGAATGACACTCAGAAAAATACACATTCTCAAAATTTAAGCAATCTGATTGGTTGAAGAAATATGTAGACATGAATACACAAATGGGAATTAAAGCCAAAAAGATTTTGAAAAAGATTTCTACAAATTGATTAACAATTATGTTTTTGATAAGACAATGCAAAATATAAGAAACAGAGCAGACATAAAATTAGTTTCAGATGGAGAAAAATATGATAAACTTATAGCAAAGAAAAACTTTAAAGGAAGAACTGTTTTTAATTAAAATCTTGTGGCCATTCATATCAACAAGACAAAAATCACATTTAACAAGCCCATCTATATTTGAATGAGTATACTTGATTTATCCAAACAACTGAAGAATGATTTTCACTATAGAATAAGGAAAATGGAATACGGAGAAAATACCGAGTTGTGTTATGAAGATGCAGATTGTTATAACTACAATGTACAGACTGAAGATGTTTATGAAGACATGAATCGATGAATGATTCCTTTGACACAAATGATTATCGATCAGATAATATTTATGGAATTCCACAAGTAAACAAGAAAGTTTTAGGAAAAATGGAAGCAGAGTGTAATAGAAAAGTAATGGAAGAATTTGTGGTCTGAGAGGAAAAAAGCATGCCCATAAATTTGGTGATAAAACAGGGAAAAAATCTAAAGGAGTTAAGAAATGTGTGGTTAAAAACAACAAAGGCTGTTTGTTTAACAATAGAAGAATTAATATGATTCAAAGTGAAAGACATAAAATTTACACGGTTGAAGTAAACAAGAAAACATTGAGCCCTCATCACAATAAAAGATATGTTTTGAAAAATAAAATAGATATACTACCATATGGATATTAGAAACTATAAAAATCTAAATAAATTTTTTTCTATATAAATGGAGACTAATCAATGTAAGTGCCTTGAAAGGGATTAAAAATCTATGTGAGCTAGAGATAAACATTTTATATAATTTTACTGGATGTGAATATTTAAATACTAGATATGGGGAAAAATCTAGTATACAACTTATAATGATTTTAAAATTTTTTATCTGATAGATATTCTAAATTAATTACTGATTGGGATGTTGAATTTTTGAAAGATGAAATTGAGATATAAGGGGGTGAAGAAAATTAATAATAGAAATATTGAATTTCATGATATAGATTCACAATGTGAAATTTTTTCCCCTCAGTGCTACCAGAATTCTCAAATGATTTACACTATTTTTGTTTAACATGGTCTTGAACCTTAATTCATTTTCTTATGTGCATCATTTATTTTCTTACATGCACCAATCATTTTCTTATGTGCTCTAACATTTTTTTATATGCACCTTTTATAAAAAAAACATTAAAATTCATTTTTCTTATGTGCACCTTTGTAAAAAATATATCTTTTTGAATGAAAATGGGGTATGTTAGACCTGAACTATTGGAATATAGTAGGAGGAAAGGGGGATTGTGGATAACTGGCTCAGTTTCTGAAGAGCCCGGAGGATGAGGCGGTGAGGCACAATCACCCTTTTCCTCGTGCTTGTGTAAATTATATGTACCTGGTATCCACACACATGGAAATGAGAGGAATATTCCCCTTGATCACCATTTCAATGGATCGAACTCCGTTATAAAATTGTAAACGATGTTGAGCAGACTAACATTCCCTTCGTATATTCCGTGTATCCCTAAATGGAAGCAGGACGGTCTTGAAGAAACTGTCATCATCTTGAGGCGGAAGGTTAAACACCCTACCATTCATATAATCTACCTCCAAGTTCGCCTGAATAACTGTACTATTAGATCCACTGTGATGAGTGAAAGGGACTTCTTGTCCATGCTGCAAAAGAAGCCTGTCAGCCTGAAGCGGGTCTATGAACTATGATCGTATCTACAAGCCAACCATGAATTTCTAACGAACTCAGCTGCACATGACGCGTGGACTTGTCAAAGCTAAAACTGACTATACCTGTGCTTGGAATGTTCCTGGGAGCCATGGATGACATCACTGCGCAAGACAACGCCGCCTAAAAATTGAATCACAAAAATTGAATTATAAAACACGAGACGCCGATAGACAAACACCGATGACGTCCACATCGACTCACACGGCACTGAGAACAAACAAGGACTCTCTCGCAGCGCAACGGTAGAGGTGAGAACAGGTGGAACATTCTCGCCCGGTGTGCGAAGCGGGAGTGATGCTAGAACACCACGGCCATATTTCATAACTGCAGTGTAATACAGTTCTCGTAAGTATTCTGCTCGTAGCATTCAAAGACCGTCAGGAAATACTCGGTCGTCTGCCTCAACCTAAAAGCTCTTCCTTTCTTTAAGCTAAACATATCGAAATTTGATTCTGATGTAAATCACTATACAATTTTGACTACAGCAGGAAATTGCTTGAAATTTCCTGCCTTCTTCCACATGAACATTTTAATATATGTATACTTCTACATATGTAATGCGGAAGCCACCACACGGAGCATGGTGGGGGGTACTTTATTCCACTGCTAACCGTTCCCTTTCCTGTTCCACTCGCAAATGGAATGAGGGAAAAACGACTCTCTATACGCTTCCTCTTATCTTGTCTTCACGTTCCTTACTTTTTTATATTTTGATGGTAGTAAGATGGTTCAGAAATCTGTCGTAAATGTCGGTTCTCTAAAAATCGTCAATAATGTTCCGCGAGACACGAGAATCATACCTGCAGGGATTTCCATTCAAGTTCACGGATCATTTCCAGAATAGTCATACGGTGATGGGACCTACTGGCAACAAATCTAGCAGGACTGCCTCGGACATGTTTCGACGTCTTCCTTTAGTCTGTCCTGCTGGGAATCCAAACACTTGAGCAGTACTTAAGAACAGGACGGCCGTGTGTTCTGTACACAACTCTTTTATAAATGACTTACACTTTCCTAGAACCCTCCCAATAAATGGAAGTCGACCATTCGCCGTCCCTATAGCTGACCTCACGTACGAGTTTCAAGTCGCTTTGCAATGTAATGTCTAGATATTCAAACAGCACACCACTAATACTGCATTCGAACATTACAGAATTATTTCTCATGCTCGTCAACGTTAACTTACTTTCTCCCACATATAGCGCAAGCCGTCAATCATATAGCATGTTGTGTAAGTTTATGGTTGTGGTTTTGATTTACAGAAATTATGCCTGAGAATTACTAACATCGTATCTAATACGAAAGCACTACACTGCTTGATTTCAGACAATTTCTAAGAATTGTCTGCCTTTTGAAACGATTGAACTTCTCAAGTCGAAACAGAAGATATGTCGATTCTGACCGCAAGTTCCTCATAAAATAATATATTTGTGTTAGGATGAATTGCTTAAAACATGAATAAGAATACTTGAATTTTGTTGACAAAATACAATTGCAAATTCTTACTCGTTAAATCAGCTACCATCGTTTGACACTCATAACAGTAACGTTCTACTTTTACTTAGGCAATTTTTGGAATTTTTAAATGTTTTTATAACCTCGTGGCTATAATTAAAGTGCAGCGCCTCACGGCGGTCCAATGTGGGCTGTATTTATCGTAAGACAGCGAAACTTGGTACATATCCTAATGCGTTAATGCGGAATCGATTTGCGCTGGCAAAAAGCTGGTTTCAGTTTTGGCCACCAGGTGCAATTCTGGCGCTGTACAGCATATCGTCTAAGACTCTTGTGCTCATATTGAAGAAATTGTGTAAGTAGCAATTAATAATAAAATTAATATACGCCCTTCTCACTTGTTTGACCCTCTCCGCTCATGTCCCGTTGCTAATCCATTAGATATGGAAATTACGTGCGTCTTTCTTGCATTCACAGTGCCAGATTTGCACCTGGTAGCCAAAATTGGAACTAACTTTTTTCCAGATGCCACACCGGATCTCTGTGAGTAGCAACACTTCAGTTATAGCCACCTGATACTTGTCATGTCATCCTCAATCAAGTACCTCCGTGGTTCCAGAAGACGGCTGTGTGTAAACAATAAGATATACAGAAAAATTACACTATCACTCGAGAGAGCAACTTTTCAAATTTCGATTCGTAATATGCACAGAGAGCACCACTGGGGGTGGGGGGTAGGGGTGGGGGGGCAGACGTGTCAGGATATGTAGACGAATCATCCTCTCCGTATTGTTGCATCGAATGAGTTCGCGCCTACGGATAGGCAACTCAGTGAGCAGATTCCCAAAACGAGCTGCTGTTGCGGGCGTTCCTGGGTAGCAAATATTTCAATGAATTACATGCAGATGCTCTTCTGCCTCTATTGAGTACCGTTAATGTGAGTTAAAGACTTGAAGAGATATTCTGTTCTCACATATGCGTCTGTTTCCTGTGTGTTTTGCAGTTTTTGCACAGTCATCTTCTGAAACCCCAGAGGTATTTATAAAAATCCACGTGTAAACACGATTTGCAGGCATGAAGAACTAGCACTCCTATTTTTACTTTGCTGCTCTGATCCATATAGGAAATTGGCCTTCAACCTACATTAACAACGTACAGGATTTCCTTTGATTTTTAATTTATGTATGGTACTATTCTCGTTTGATGCTGTAACAATGACGCCTTAAATCACTATGTTAAAAACAACTGACTGAGCCGAAAAGACACGAGTGTCACACTTGTTAAGTCATTGTGTTGGTGTGTAACACTGATTTTAGCTATCATAAATTTTCAGCCTGGTTTTGGTATGAAATAACAAACAAACAATTTTTTTCTTCAAATTTATTCGTCAGCAACACATCGACAAAAAGCTCACAAATCTGACAGGAAACTGAGTCTGCAAGTCCAGAATAAACAAAGAGCTCAAGGCCTGAATCATAAAAGCAAGGTTGTTCAAAATGATCTAAACACTTACAAGAGAGGGTAAAAAAAAATTTAGTGAGATAAGTTTTATATGATTGTATGTATGGAAAAAGAACAAAAAAGTCTGTTTTTGTGTCATGTTCACAAATGTTGAACGTGTGAACTGTTAACCGCACGGCACACTTTCAGTCTATAGTCCGCTTCAGCTCTCACTCACCCCAAAGTGCCCGCGTCGATGTAACTCAAAGCTGGGGCCCACGTAAATCAATGATATTTGGGGGAAGTGGTGGAATAAAAACAGCGTCTTTGGTGCAAACACGTAGGTAAAAATCTAACGGTGTCAGTTCCAGTGAACGTGAAGGCCATGCCAGCAAATACACAATGCCAGCTGATGCACGACCGATCCATCAGCTTGCTAGCTCAGTATCCAAGAAGTCACGAACATTGTTGTCGATGTATGGTGGACAAATGTCCTACTCAGAATTGAAATTATCACTGCTTTCTTTCAATTGCGGCATGAGGAGCAGATTAATCATGTCCAGGTAAGAATGTGCTGTGCAAACAAAAAGGGTTCATACACTTTTTACCTTGACAAAGCACAAAACACATCAACCTTTTGAGGTTCACGGATATGTTCGAGAAATAAGTGTGCATTCTCTGCTCACGATATTTGTCCGTTGCGCCGCTTAACTGCACCGACCAGGAAAAAGGAAACCTAATAAAAATCCTCCTCTTTCGTTAAGTGCTTTATATCACTGAAAAACTATTACTGTAAAAGTTTCTCGCCTTGTGTGGTGGCTTGGAGGTACGGAATCTGATAAGATTAATTTGCAGGCGTTTTCTCAGCACACTCCGAACAGCTGACTGTGGAATTCCTACCTCACGACAGGCACGAGCTTTTGGTTCTTTTGGACTTCTCAGGAATACTTCCCTGCTCCTCTGTTGTAGTCGGCGTCCATTGCCTTTGTAATCACAAAGACATCTTGTTACCGTAAACTTTTGGGCCAATCGTAGGTAGGTGAAGCCCTGTTAAATGTGGTGCACACTTTCCAACTCACTGCTATTGAGGATACGCTCTTATAGAACTCCATCACGCAAAACGTCTTCTCCGTTGCAGCAAACAACGACTGTGAGGGCCTGTCTGAAACGAACTATGTTAAAAAAAATAGAAACTAAAACTACCATCTGCCAAAATACTACTGTCCTGTGCTGCCAGGTGAGAACAAAATACACTGTACAGAATTGTTTCCTGGGGAATCCCACACTATATCGTCATTAAGTAAGTTATGGTTAAAGTTTCACTACTTGAGAGGGCTCTCGACAGTGAGAGTTCGTGGGATCATTTGTAAGGACATGCGAAGAGAAATAACGAACAAACTATTTAAACACATTACTGTTTCACATGTGAGGGTAATATTTGTGTATTGCGTACCATTTTTTCATTCCATGTTACAAACGTTGCTCAATGTGACGACCATCGGCATCCACCACAATCTGGAACCGCACTAGAGATACAATTTCGCAGTTGTTTGCAGCACTTTTCGAACTGTGGGCCATGGAATATTCAGCTGTCGTGACACAGCTCGTGCACTGTTTAAAGACTGCACATACGTCCAGCATTCTCAGCCACGGCAACAGTAACTTCTTCAACGATTTGTGGCGCAATTTGGCGTCAGCCAGGAGCAATTACCAAATCACCAGCTAATTCGAACTTCCGAATCGTGTCCAACCCCTGTGCGGAAAGAGGACCTCTCCGTATTCCTTTCATGCGTCGAAACTCTCGAAGAGTAGTAGCACTATTGCTGTTGTTTTGATAAAGCCCTGCTCACTTTGTCCAAATCCACGATGACTGTGTGCAGCTGCAACGCACACTGATGCTTGTGCTTTAACCCTACGTCCCCGTACCAGTATCGGCGCCTAACGGCAAGTCATGACACTAACACCACCAACAACGGAAATCCTGCAGCGCACAGTCTGAACGTTATCTTTAAAGAGTTGGGTACCCATAAGGTAAATAGTTTTCCGAAAACACTGGCTCAAGCTGCGAAATTTTAGTTACAACCTCCCTGTACATGGGTAGCCTGCTTCTTGATTCTACGTGGCTGTGAATACAGACTATGTTGTAAACATACAATATTATTGTGATTTTCGGTCCAAAGGTAGGTCTGATGCTATTCTCCTCGCTACTCTGTCCTGCGCAAGTGTTCCACCTCTGCATAGCTACTGTGACCTATGTCCTTTTAACCCTTACATGGTTAAAGTTTCCTTGACACATATTTAAAAAAAAATAAACGGTTAAAAAACCGTTTTCCTTTGTGATAAATAATACAGTTTCTCTAACAGAAGATTTTAAGGTGATGATTTCGAAAAGCGGTCAAGTGGGACACCTGTGACTCACAAACCTAACTAGATTCATGTTTTCATGTGAACCTGGGATTTTCAGAGTAAAATTTTTACTTTTAAAACTTTTTTTTGTCAGGATGGCAAATATGGAAGAAAAATGTAACAAGTCAGTACTAAAACAAGTTTGTTCTTCTGACAGTGAAAAACACTAAATATCGTATACAAGTTTTCAATATAATATTTGAAGAGGGTTTTGGAATACCACACATCAATGTTTCCTACATTCTGCAAATGTTCTGGGGCATATACGTCACACTACACACAAATTATGTACAAACAAACAGTACAAAACTAAGTCACACATTTAGTTACTTCTGACCAACTTGGAATGGAGAGGGTGGTGATTGGACATGAGTTTCGTGAAACAGACACTTTGTGCCCTGCCACTTATAGACACGCACTGATCCATTTGATCGTCCACAGCCTTGTACAGTATACACCCATCCTTTGATCTGTATTCTCCGAGTTCCGAAAGATTCTCGCTACATGTTGGCACTAGACAGATATTAGATATAGATGTCCCACCGTTAAAAATTGTGTATTAGTGGTACAAATGCATCCCATCAACCACGGAGGGGTTAAGCTTGCTTACTGTATAAAAGAAACGGTCTCCCTCTATAATTTTTACTGTCTATTACCATGCCAACAAGTTCTTGAAGCCTCAAAATGTGTCATACCAGTTCATTCCTGCTTTTAGACAAGTTCCAGCATAAATTTGTTTTATTTTATTAGATTCAGTATCACTTCCTTAGCTATGGATACCTATCTAATGCTCCGCATTCTTCTGTAATATCGCATTTCAAAAATTTCCATTCCTTCTGGTTTGTACCATTTAGACATAATGAAGAAAGATAATTCTGAGCGTTGGTAGTCGAACCTAGTGACGTGTTTCTCAATAGAGTGTAGCATATTAGTTCTCCATAGAGTATAAAAGTCTTGAAAATTACATTGATCTGGTCAATTATTGAGGAAATGCGCACTGTAGCACAAAGAACAGAAAGAAATACAAGGCGTAATCATAAATTTTCGATTCATCTCTAAATATAATGTTACTTTTTTTTTACATCGGGGTTATATTTTGTGAAACAGTGGCTACGACCCATAGATGCTTCCATTGTTTTCGAAAGAGCCGCAATGCCGAAAAACGAAGTGTTAGACCCTCACTCTTTGAAAAACTGGGAATGGCAAGAAAACCCGAGATCGCAATCGAAGCGATACTGGAAAAAGTGAAAATCAGTCAAGCATCAGTTATACATTTCGAACGTGACAAAGCTCTCCAAATAGCTGTTTCCCTCCACAACTACGCCCCAGTTCATTCAGCACAGGACAGTCACTGATGCTAATGCTTTGGGTTTAATCTCCTTCCGCCCCCTCCCTCTTTCTGTATTTCGCTAACACGTCATTCGGCGACTTCTTCCTCTTTCCCTGGATGATGAAATTTATTGCGGGGCAGGTATTTTCAAGACGAGGACGAGATGATCTTCGATGTGGAACGTTTGCTGAACAACCAAAATGCAAATTTTTACAACCAAAATCTCCGTCTTGTAGTCCACCTTTGTGAAAAAAGAGAAGTGTGAATGTGTAGAGAAAGGCTGACACCATCACCATGTTTAATGGCCACAGCTTAAAGTTTTCGAGGCGATAATTGAAATTTTATGCCTACTTTTCTCATGTATATCGTACACTACCGGTCAATAGTTTTCGATCACCTACCACAGCTATGGATTTGTGGTTAAAACAGGGATTTCTCTTTGAATATTCCATGGTATCCCTGTTTTGATAATAACGCAAGTATAAACATGTAAATACCAAGCGCCTCTGTTGTGTATTTGACTGACAGTTCGCACAGCGGGACGCTGATGAGTATTCACAACACTAACGCTTCTTTACCTAAGACCTTCCCATTCGAATAGGTCTCATTTCTGAATATGTTTGTGTAGCAATCAGTTCGAATTACTTTACAGTACACTGAATGGATCTAACAGTGTGATTGTGTACATGATCAGACGCAGGCTATATTACTTCCCAATCGGACAGAAGCAGCAGATTGGAATTGAAAAACTGTTTTAATTGTAGCTCTGCATCACGAAGGCTATTCTAGAAGGACGCTAGCAATAAAATTTGACGTAGTCCAATTTACAGTGATGTATACCTTGTCGCGGTTCAAACAGACTAGTGCCAATACCTTGATTCGCGATCTAGAATATCCTGAGTAACGTTATAAAGAGAACATCAGTTCATACGCGTACCGACTAAACGTCAGAGGACTCGTACTGAACCTGATATTCGCGAGGAAGTAAATAGTCTGCGAGCTGCTCCATCTCCATCTTAACAGTGGTCTACGTGAACAAGATTTAAAGCGGCCAAAATGCCTGTATTACACAAACAACACAAGATGAGTGGATTGCAGGGGGCAAAGCACCATAAAAACTGGAGCGTGTAGATAAAATACAACGTGTTATTCACGGACTAATATCGGTTTGAAGTATCTGGAAGCCGTCGTCGAACGTTTTTTCGTCGACTCCGTGGAGAAAGTATGAAGAGTCAGTGTACGACGCCAACGGTGAAGCATGACGGAGGGTCGGTCGAGGTGTAGTGACGTTTAGCGGGCGATGAAGTCGGTGATCTATTGAATATTGGTGGAAAATTAAAAAAGGAAGGATATCACAGGATACCGATCACCTATGCAGTTCCATTTGGCAAGAGACTTATTGGTCGTGGGTTTGTTCAGCAACAAGACAATGATACCAAACATGGTTCTAAACTGTGTAGACGGAATGCCAATAGAAAAGAGAAATGTGGAGAATTGAAGAATATGACTGGACCAAGTCTCTCACCTGACGTAAATCCCACGGAACCCTTCTGGTATGAACTTGACAGTGTGGTCAGGAAACTGAGGGCATGTAGCATTCAAGATCTGTGGGATGATTTACAAACGTGTTGGACTGCAATATCTGCAAAAGTACTAGAAAATCTTATATCCAGAATGCCAAGAGTTTGTGCAGTTGTCGTAAGGGCAAAGGTTGGATGTTTTTGAAAGGCTAAAAACTAAACCATATTGTATTATACTTAATGATAAAGGGAGAAAATATTTATTTTGTTGTTCTAATTATACTGTACGATGTGTTTGCATATTGCAACAGAATGTATAGTTTTTATCATGAGTGGTCGAAAACTTTTGACTGGTAGTGCATATTGTATAAATAGTTACAATGTACACCACTTCACTAATAATACTTCACTTAACTGTCACTAATATTCCTTCACAAGTCTCAATTTATCAGTTTACTGTGGAGACAACTGCATTTAAAAGAAACCAAAGCTTGAAAACAGTAACAGAAACAACCTTTGTATAAAACGTATAGTAAAGCCATAGAATACTCTTTAACGCAGAAACATTCCCGAATAAATGTGAATGACTAATTTACTTCTGAATGCCACAATGACGTTTAGGTGTTAGGATATGTTGAATTCTTTCTTAAATAATATAAATTTTTGTATGATTCTTATTTTCTCCGACAGCAAACTGAAGATAATTTCAGGATCGCGTAACAAGAATTAATGGTACTGATAATTTTTATTATCTTTTCTGTGAGAGTAATACTGTTTATAGTTCTAATTATGATTTTTGCTCCATAACAGAGAAATTTCCACCTGTGATTTCAGAAAACATTTAGGCATAATCCTATAAGGGTTATGACTTACAATTCTTCAAAAATGATACTGCTTCATTCCCTACTGCTTTCAGTGCCTCTACAAAACATTTATGAAGTTTAAATGATTATTTCATTAAATATATATTTTCCTAAAACAAATTACAGTATCGCAACAACTTACGCATAACTGCGAAGTAGCCGCGTAACGCTGTTTAAGCACTACTACACTGCCTCAGCTTCCCTCACTTGTAACTGCAGTTACTCAATCGTTTGTCCAACAGTTTCTTGTACCTTTTCTCCAGTCGAAGAGCTTAAAATGCTGTTATAAACTCTGAAAAAGTCTCTTTAATGATACCAGAGGCGTAAAATCCAATTTTACACTGCTTCTGATTCTTAAACTTGTATCTCGCTCACTGGGACGCTTAGGATATTTCGGCTGACACCTGTTGTGTCACACACTTCTCAAGGGACTCATCGGAGAATATGAGTCATTCGATGAGACTAGCCTTTTTTCCAGTTGAAGAGCTTAAAATGCTGTTATAAATTCTGAGAAAGTCGCTTTATTCATGCCAGAATTGTAAAATCCAATTTTGTACTGCCTCTGACTTTTGCGCTTATATCTCGGTCATTGGGACGTTTAGGATATTTCGGCAGACATCGGTTGCGTCAGACACTCCTGAAGGGACTCATCGGGGAATATGAGTCATTCGATGAGACTAGCCTGATATCGGAATGTATAATGAGTGGAGGAAGCTTAATTGGTGTGATGAGTCGCTTGTCAGCTACAGTATGGTGCACACGCATGGTGTCGTCCCAGTGACGATATGGAACAATAACTGTTTGCTCGAACACTGATTTCGTTGCATTTATTTGAACAAAAACGTTAGTTGCAAGTTATGGCTGGCTGTAGTTACGCAGGAATGAACTCTTTGAAATATTACAAGTCCATGAAAACTCCAAGTTCATCGCAGTGCTATGAAAAATCCACGCCAGAGCCAAACACCAAACAAAGTCCAAGATCGGAGCGTAGGTCATCAGTAAGAGAGTAGCTGGCACGTATATTGTAAGAATGTAGACTGAACACGACACTGGCTTATCGTCGCTGTGTGGACAGCTTTATGCCGGTTTAGAGACCACGGGATCACGCCTTGTGCCGTGACGTGGCAGAGGTGGGCGTGTCTCAAGCCCGTTGTGGTGTGCTCGCTATCTGCTGCGTGTATTTGACGCCGCCAGTTGTGGGAGTGAGTAAATGATCTCGCTAAAACAGTCGCAGGCTATAGCACTGCCCACAATGCAGGCTGATACTGGCAGAAAGTAAGGTTTAGAATTTAACGCCTTGTCATTATATCTGTCTTTACAGACACAGCATTGGTTCAGAAGGAGGAGGAAGCGAGCTTGACCTGTCTAAGGAAGCATTCCAGCATTTACCAAAAGTGCTTTAACTACGCCCCTCCCGCATTCGACACCACTTTGAGAACCGTTGTGCCTTACAGTTTCCTTGAAGATTGTAGGCGAATGAATTCCATTATTGCGATCTTCTCCCTGACTAGTTGTGGTAACGTTGATATTCAGCTCTCTCTTCAGAAACGTCTACTGGTATATTTCAACACTACAGCACATCTAGGGGACACGTTCTGCGAAGGAATAGTTCGAAGACAACAATATAGACTTTGGTAGGCTTCAGAGCCCTTCAAAACCAACAAATAGTAATTGAACAGTTATGACTTTTCACGACAGAACGTATCGGTGTCATCGGAGTCTTTCGTGATGACATGCTTTAAGAAAATCTTCTCGGCTTACAAACTATGTTACTTATGACACAATACTCGAGCTTTCAATAGCTGTCTCCACCATCGTCTTAAGGAATTAAAATCACTGATTGCTGGGCCTGGTACGGTGTTCTGTCGATATATATGCAATGGCAACTTCTGAAATCTTCCAGAGAGGCGATACGATATTGCAATGCGTCGTTAATAAGAACGATGCAATACACATACTACTTACCGTCTCGAAAGAAATACTGCGGGGGTGAGTGTGGTGTCACCGCCAGACACCACACTTGCTAGGTGGTAGCCTTTAAATCGGCCGCGGTCCGTTAGTATACGTCGGACCCGCGTGTCGCCACTATCAGTGATTGCAGACCGAGCGCCGCCACACGGCAGGTCTAGAGAGACTTCCTAGCACTCGCCCCAGTTGTACAGCCGACTTTGCTAGCGATGGTTCACTGACAAAATACGCTCTCATTTGCCGAGACGATAGTTAGCATAGCCTTCAGCTACGTCATTTGCTACGACCCAGCAAGGCGCCACTACCAGTTAATATTGATGCTGTAAAACATGTACCGTCAAGAGCGATGTTCACCATTTATCGATTAAAGATTTTCCAGCAGCTACGTACCTTTTTTGCTAGTCTCATTTCCTTGACCTGTTCCAGACCTCACGCCAGCCTGCGTGAGCTAAAACGCGTGCCTTTCGGCTTCCTCTCATAGTGGGTTGGCTCTCTTGCCAATGCACAACAGTGAGAACCAGAAGCCTCCTTCTGGGGCAGGGGTGATAACGTGGTGAGAGAAAGGGGTAGGAGAAAATCGACAGACAGAGAGGGCGAAGGAGGAGATGGATACATAGGGGACAGTGGAAGATGGGGAGAGAGAGAGAGAGAGAGAGAGAGAGAGAGAGAGAGAGAGAGAGAGAGAGAGGGAGAGAGAGAGAGAGGGAGGGAGGGAGAAATGGACAAAAGGTAAGAAGAGCAGATGGGCAGAGACGGGGGAGAGGAAGAGTTAGACAGAGAAAGGAAAGAGGAGGAAGAAGAGAGGACAGAGAAAGGAGGGAAAGAGATGCACAGACAGAGAGAAATGGAAGAGATGGACTAATAGGAGATTTGAATAAATATATTCCTGGGAAACGCCGGGTACTTAGATAGTAAATAAATGAAATTAATAAATACTACACTGACGGAAAAATGCCGCAGTACCAACAAGGAGTTGTGCGACATAAACGAAAGTTAGTAAGCGTGTTTCTGCATCTGAGAGAAGACGTCTACTCTAGTTACGTGCCAATCGCATAAGAGTGACGCTAGTAGAGCACTGTGAGCATGCAAATAAGATTTTCTTTAAATACACGCTGTAACGATCGGCGTTACCTTTGGGTTTGGACTTGGTGAGTTAATGTCAGTCAAGAATGCCTTTAAGGCGACAAAGAAGCAGTTATCATCACCTCAGTGAGATTGATCGAGGTCATGTAACAGAGCTACGAGAAGCTAGATGTTCTTCTTGCGATACTGCAGGGAGACTTGGCAGGAATGTGGCCACTGTACATGATTGATGGGAGCGGTAGTCACGAGAATACAGGGGCACAAGAAGGCTCCAGGAAGCCACGTGGCACAACCGAGAGGGAGGACCATCATCTTGTGGTGTTGCATCCTTTTCGGTGTGTGGCTCTAGCGCATCGTAGCAGCAATTTGAGCAGCAACTGGCACCACAATGACACTTCAAAGACAGTTACTTCATGGACAGCTCCGAGCCGGGCGCCCTGTAGCGTTTATTCCACTGACCTCAAACCACCTCTGTTTGCGACTTCACTGGTGTCAAGCCAAAGCTCATTGGCGGGGGGGGGGGGGGGGGGGGGCGAGATGGCGATCAGTTGTGTTTTCTGAAGATTCTGCGTGTGTGCCAGTGATGACCATGTGTTGGTTAGTAGGAGGCCTGTTGAGGGCTTGCAACCAACCTCTCTGCGTGCTAGACACACTGGACCTATACTTGGAGTTATGGTCTTGTGTGCGATTTCGTATGACAATACAAGCACTCTCGTGATTATCCCATGCACCCTGACTGCAAAACTGTACATCAATCTGCTGATTCGACCTACTGCGCTGCCATTCACGAACAGCAGTTCAGGGGTTGTTTTCCAACAGGATAGCGCTCGCTCACATACAGCTGTTGCAACCCAACATGTTCTACAGAGTGCCGACATGTTGCCTTGGCCTGCTGGATCAGCAGCTCTGTCTCCAATCGAGCACATGTGGGACATCATCAGAAGACAACCCCAGCGTCATTCACAACCATCGCTGACGGTCCTTGTATTGACCGACCAAGTGCAACAGGCGTTGAACTCCATCCTACAAACTAACATCCGACGCCTGTACAACACAATGCATTCACGTTTGCAAGCTTGCATTCAGAATTCTGACAGTTACATCGCTTGTTAGTGTACCAGAATTTCACATTTTCAATGGGTTATCTCGAGCTTACATTAATCTGTGATCTTGAAATGTTAGTCACTGAAGTATGCCACGTAGAAAAACCATGGGCTTTGCCGTCGTTCGGGTGACTTGCGTGCCTCAGTGATACAGAAAGCTGTACCGTGGGTGCACTACAATGGAGAGGTATCTGTTGACAATGCAGACAAACGTTTGGTTCCTGAAGTGGGGCAGCAGCCTTTTCAGTAGTTGCAAGGGCAATGGTCTGGACTCGAATTGCTTGGAAAAATCAACCAAAACGGTCTTGCTATGCTGGTGCGGCGAATGGCTGAAAGCAAAGGGAAACTATAGCCGTAACTTTTCCCAACGGCATGGAGCTCTACTGTGTCGTTAAATGATGATGGCATTCTCGCATTCTCTACGGCAAAATATTCTGGAGATAAAATAATCCCCCATTCGGATCTCCGGGCGGGGAATATTCAAGAGGAGAAACAAAACTGGCAGTCTACGGAGCTGAGCGTACAATGTTAGATCCCTTAATCGGACAAGTAGATTACAAAATTTAAAAAGGGAATTGGGTAGGTTGAAGTTAGATGTAGTGGGAATTAGTGAAGTTCAGTGGCAGGAGGAACAGAATTTCTGGTCAGGTGAATACAGGGTTATAAAAACAAAATCAAATAAGGGTAATACAGGAGTGGTTTTAATAATGAATAAGAAAATAGTAATGTGGCTAAGCTAATATGAATAACATAGCGAACGCATTACTGTAGCCAAGATAAAAACAAAGTCTTGACCTACCACAGTAGTACAAGTTTATATGCTAACTACCTCCGCAGATGAAGAGATTGAAGAAATGTATGACGAAATAAAAGAAATAATTCAGGTAGTTAAGGGAGACGAAAGTTTCGTTGTGAAAGTGGACTATAACTCGATATTAGGAAAAGGAAGAGAAGGGAAATAGTGGGTGAATATGGTACAATTTTGCACAGGGCAAAATTTAATCATCGCTACTGTTTGTTTAAGAACTATGAAAGAAGGCTATATACGAGGAAAGATCTGAATGATTACATAATTGTAAGACAGAGATTTCAGAACCAGATGTTAAACTGCAAGACATTTCTAGGGGCAAATGTGGGCTCTGACTGCAGATTAAAAACTGAAGAAATTGTAAAAAGGTAGGAAATTAAGGAGATGGAACCTGCATAAGTTCAAAGAATTAGAGGTTTTTGAGAGCTACAGAGGGAGCATTAGGCAACGGTTGGGGATAGGAATACATTAGAAGACGAATAGAAGCTTTAAGAGTTGAAATAGTGAAGGTAGCAGAGGATCAAGTATGTACAAAGACAAGACCTAATAGAAATCCTTGGGTAGCGCAAGAGGTGCTGAATTGAACTAATGAAAGGAGAAAATATAAAAAGGCAGCAAATGAAGCGGGTGAACGGGAATACAAACGCCTAAAAATGTGATTGACGAGAGGCGTAAAATGCCTAAGCAGGAACGGGCAGAGGACAAATATAAAGATTTAGAAGCTTGTTTCTCAAGGAGAAAGATAGACACACCTACAGGAAAATTAAAGAGGCCTTTGTAGAAAAGGGAAGCACCTGTATGAACATCAAGAGCTCAGGTGAAAACAAGTCCTAGACAAAGAAGGAAAAGCCGAAAGGAGGAAGGACTATTTAGAGGGTCTATACAAAGGAGACGAACTTGCAGGCAATATAATAGAAATTGAAGAGGCCTTAGATGAAGATATAATGTGAGTAATGATACTGTGTGAAGTATCTGACAGAGCACTGAAAGACATATGTTGGAACAAGGCTCCGGGAGTAGACGACATTCCGTCAGAACTACTGATAGCCTTGGGAGATCAATGACAAAACTCTATCACCTGCTGAACAAGATGTATGACATAGGCGAAATATCCTTAGATTTCAAGAAGAATGTAATAACTCCAATTACAAAGAAAGCAGATCTTGACAGGTGTGAGTATTAAGGAACTATCAGTTTAATAAGTCATGGTTGCGAAAAAGAAACACGAATTCTGTACAGAAGAGTGGAAAAACTGGTAGAAGCTGACACCGGCGAAGATCAGTTTGGATTCCGGAGAAATGTAGGAATATACGAGGTGATACGGAGCCCTCAAATTCTCTTAGAAGATAGATTAAGGAAATACAAGCCCAAGTTTACAGCACTCGTGGACTTAGAGAAAGCTTTTGACATTGTTGTCTGGAACACTCTCTTTCAAATTCTGAAGGTAGCAGGGGTAAAATACAGGGAGCGAAAGGCTAGTTACAACTTGTACAGAAACCAGGCGGCAGTTATAAGAGCCGAGAGGAATGAAAGGGAAGCAGTAGCTGAGTAGGGAGTGAGACAAGGTAGTAGTAGCCTATCCCTGCAGTGTACGCCTCGATAGCTGAGTGGTGTCGGCACGGTAGCTCAGCGTGTTCGGTCAGAGGGGTAGCTGCCCTCTGTAATAAAAAAAAAAAACTGAGTTAATCGATCAACAACGAACTTAAAAGGGTGTCTTACGACGTCCACCCCGAGCAGTTGCGACGAACAAAATGAGATTAAAAAAAAAAAAAGTGGTCAGCGTCACAGATTGCCGTCCTATGGGCCCGGGTTCGATTCCCGGCTGGGTCGGGGATTTTCTCCGCTCATGGACTGGGTGTTGTGTCGTCTTCATAATTATTTCATCCTCATCCGATGCGCAGGTAGCCCAATTTATTGTCGACTGTAATAAGACCTGCACCAAGGCGGCCGGACCTGCCCCGTTAGAGGCCTCCTGGCCAATGACGCCAAACGCTGATTTCCGAAAAATCCCCGAAGTTATTCAGCATTGAGCAAGCAGTGAAGGAAACCAAAGAAAAAATTGTAGTAATAATTACAGTTCAGGAAGAGGAAATGAAAACAGAATGGTAATTCTGTCAGATACAGCAAAAGACGTGAAAGAGCAGTTGAACTGAATGGGCAGTGTATTGAAAGGAGGATGTAAGATGAACATCAATAAGAGCAAAACAAGGATAATGGAACGCACTCGAACTAAATCAGGTGGAACTGAGGGAATTAGATTAGTAAAAGCAGTAGATGAGTTTCGTTATTTCATCAGCAAAATAACTGATGATGGACGAGGTAGAAAGGATATAAAATGTAGACTAACAATGCAAGAAAAGTATATCTGACGAAGATAAATTTGTTAACATCGAATATAAATTTAAGAGTTAGGTAGTCTTTTCTGAAGGTATTTGTCTGGAGTGTATGTAACTGAAACATGTACAATAAACAAAAAAATGGTTCAAATGGCTCTGAGCACTATGGGACTCAACATCTTAGGTCATAAGTCCCCTAGAACTTAGAACTACTTAAACCTAACTAACTTAAGGACATCACACGCACCCATGCCCGAGGCAGGATTCGAACCTGCGACCGTAGCAGTCCCGCGGTTCCGGACTGCAGTGCCAGAACCGCTAGACCACCGCGGCCGGCGTACAATAAACAGATTATATAAGAAGAGAATAGATGCTTCTGAAAAGTGCTGCAACAGAAAAATGCTGAAGATTAGGTAGGTAGATCACGTAACTAATGAGGAGGTACTGAATAGAACTGTGGAGAACAGGAGTCTGTGGCACAACTTGCAACTTGACTAAAAGAAGGGATCGGTTGATAGGACACATTCTTAGGAACCGGGGAGGGGGGGGGGCCGAGGACCACCAGTTTAGTATTAGAGGGACATGTGGGGGATAAAAATCGTACAGGGAGACCAGAAGATGAATACAGTTAGCAGATTCAGAAAGATGTAGGCTGCAGTAGTTTTTAGGATTTAATGAGGCTTGCACAGGACAGCGTGGAGAGCTATATCAGACCCGTTTTCGGAATAAAAAAAAGGCAGATAAATGTATTCCCGAAATTTAATTACTCTACAATACTTATTTTTTGGCGCTTCGATTTTTTTCCGATAGTGTATGTACCTGGGTAACCCCTGATACTCATCTAGCAAATCAATAAAGTTAATAAATACTATATTTAGTTGCTCTGAACCACTTGTATGGGACTCTAACAATTAAAATTAAATTTGGCTTAGCTCCTTCGTCATTATCATGATCACGATCATTATCATCATCTCTTATACAATCCATACAACATAGCTAGATAGGGGGCCATCTCCATACTTCCCCAGAAAGCAGTATTTTCACCCAGACACTGCGAAGTTGCTCCTGTATGTCATCTATCGTCATCGACTTGTGGTTCAGACAGCAAAATCATGGATGCGCGTGCATAGCTGAATATCGAATAGGGGCAGTTGTCAGTTTCTCGTTTCCGCACGCCGCAGTGTGACTGTGCAAGCTACTTCTGCGTGATTCCATACTGAGTTGTTCACATGTCCCCAGTTAACATGTACTCAGTTCACTTCGCAGGATCTTAAGCAACCTTATCATTTCACTATTAGATACGGAGATTTCGGTATAAACTTACAATATATTCAGCGTTAATTAATAAAAAAGCAACTTAGCTTCAAAATGAATTCTTAAAAACGTGAAAGTCTTTCTTTTAGTTAATTTGTGCAGTAAATTTCTATTTTCCCGAATCTGCTCCATTTTCTCTTAGTTTCTTAGCCAGTCTACTAATGCAATCTTCCGCATTCTTCTTTAACATCATACACACATCAAGAAAAGTATTGCATCTCCCCTCTTCCCAGAACTGCTGAAGATGGACCTTGACTGTAGATATTGTATCACAGACACACTCTCTTTGACTGTTCAGAGATGTCACTAAACGCGCCTAAAGATGTAAACAAACATGCATGAGCAGCGCCTGTTAGACGGAGGGTGTCCAACAGCCGATCAGTTCAAGTCATTCCACCAGGAAGGAGGTACACATCTCATGTTGTCTGTGGTTCAACCATGCCTAGATGGTCAATACCGCGGTTCTACCGTGTCCGCATTGTTATTTTGTGCCAGGAAGGGCTCTCAAAAAGGGAAGTGTCCAGGCGTCTCGGAGTTAAATGAAGCGATGTTGTCCGGACATGGAGGAGATACAGAGAGACAGGAACTGTCGATGACATGCCTCGCTGAGGCCGCCCAAGGGCTACTACGGAAGTGGGTGACCGCTACTAACGGATTATGGCTCGGAGGAAACCTGACACCAACGCCACCATGTTGAATAATGCTTTTCGTGCAGCTACAGGACTTCGTGTTACGACTCAAACTGTGCGCAATAGGCTGCATAATGCGCCTCTTTCGACGTGCATGGCGAGGTCTTTCTTTGCATGACACCATGCAGCGCGGTACAGATGGGCCCAGCAACATGTCGAATGGACCGCTAAGGATTGACATCACGTTCTCTTCACCGATGAGTCTTGCATATGCCTTCAACCAGAAAATCGTCGGAGACGTATTTGGAGGCAAGCCGGTCATGCTGAACGCCTTAGACACACTGTCCAGCGAATGTAGGAAGATGGTGGTTCCCTGCTGTTTTGGGGTGGCATTATGTGGGGTCCACATACGCCGCTGGTGGTCATGGAAGGCGCCGTAACGGCTGTACGATACGTGACCGCCATCCTGCGACCGATAGTGCAACCATATTGGCAAAATATTGGCGAGGCATTCGTCTTCATGGACGACAATTCACGCCCCCATCGTGAATATCTTGTGAATGACTTCCTTCAGGATAAAGACATCAAAAATGGTTCAAATGGCTCTAAGCACTATGGGACTTAACATCTGAGGTCATCAGTCCCCTAGACTTAGAACTACTTAAACCTAACTAACCTAAGGATATCACACACATCCATGCCCGAGGCAGGATTCGAACCTGCGACCGCAGCAGCAGCGCAGTTCCGGACTGGAGCGCCTAGAACCTCTCGACCAGAGAAGCCGGCGATAACGACATCGCTCGACTAGAGTCTCAAGCATGTTCTCCAGACATGAAATATATCGAACATGCCTTGGATAGATTGAATCCCACCAACCACTCTGAGGGATCTACGCCGAATCACCGTTGAGGAGTGGGACAATCTGAAACAACAGTGTTTTGGTGAACTTGTTGATAGTATGCCACGACAAATACAGGAGTGCATCAATGCAAGAGGATGTGCTGCTAGGTATTAGAGGTATCGGTGTGTACAGCAATCTGGACCACCAACTCTGAAGGTCTCGCCGTATGGTGGTACAACATCCATTGTCGGGTTTTCATGAGCAATAAAAATACCGGAAATGATGTTTATGTTGATCTCTATTCCAATTTTCTGTACAGGTTGCGGAATTATCGGATCCGAGGTCCTGCAATATTTGTTTGATGTGTGTATATCAAAAGCTTTCATTCACTTCTTGTCTGAACTGTTTACTGCGCACGTTTCTCTTCCGTACAAGACTACATTCCATACAAATACCTTTAGATAAACTTTCTAACATTTAAATTTTAGCCTGCCGGTGTGACCGTGCGGTTCTAGGAGCTTCATTCTGGAACCGTGTGACCGCTACGGTCGCACGTTCGAATCCTGCTCGGGCATGGAAGTGTGTGATGTCCTTAGTTAGGTTTAAGTAGTTCTAAGTTGTAGGTGACTGATGACCACAGATGCTAAGTCCCATGGTGCTCAGAGCCATTTGAACCATTTAAATTTTAAATTAAAGTTAACAAATTTATGTTTCTCGGAAGCGCTGTTATTTCTAACGCGAGTCTACATTTTACATACAGTCTACTTCGGCCATCGTCAGTTATTTCGCCGCCGAAATAACGAAACTCATTTATGACTTCTAGTGTCTGATTTCCTTTTCAATGTAGACTGCTATCTTTCGACTACATTCCATTACTCACGTTCTACTTTTGTCGATATGCAGCTTATAACACCTTTTCGAGCCACTATCGATTCCGTCCAGCTGCTCTTCCAAATCCTTTGCCGTTTCTGACAGGAGTACAATGTCATCGGCGTATCTCAAAGTTTCAATTTTAATTTCGTTTCTACATTTCTCCTAGGTTGACCTCACAGCTTTCTAAATGTACAGATAAAATAATATTGGGTATAGGCTACAACCTGTCTCACACGTTTCTCAATTATTGTTTATATTTCATGCCTTTCTACTCTTTATAGCTACAGCCTGATTTACGTACAAGCTGTAGATAACCTTTCGCTCCCTCCATTTTATCCCTGCTACCTTCACAATTTCGAAGACTGTATTCCAGTCATAATAAGACAATTTCATAACTAAAAATGTCGTGTGACTAGGGCCTCCCGTCGGGTAGACCATTCGCCGAGTGCAAGTCTTTCGATTTGACGCCACTTCGGCGACTTGCGCGTCGCTGGGGATGAAATGATGACGATTAGGACAACGCACCATCCAGTCCCTGGGCGGAGAAAACCTCCAACCCAGCTAGGAATCGAGCCCAGGCCCTTACGATTGACATTATGTCGCGCTGACCACTCAGCTACCGGGGGCGGACATTTTACAATTTATTGCAATAGATACATAGTCTATCTCGTGGCGTAGTGGACATCCAAAGAAAGGCCATTTTATTCGATGTTAGCAAATTTTCTTTCTGTTAGCAGGGCCAGTAAAGATGCTGCTGGCAAGTTACATATTTCAGTAGTAGCTGAAAAACTGGTCCTATGATAATTTGTGCACGCTTCCTGTCCTCGTCCACTTATGTTTGGGATGACGTTTTCAACAGTCTTAATGGAACTGAACGAAGAGAACAGAAACGGCACATAAATTTATTATTGTGAAGTACATTGCTTAAATTGAAGAGCATGCCTGGAACAACTCCTCCATTTAATATCCACTATTTTCGAGTTTCTGAAGGAAACAGAAAACTTTGAAATTCAATCAGAAGACCCAGACTGGATTGCAGGCATTGTATTTTTAGTGGACTTGAGAGCACATCTGAACACTTTCAGTAAAACGTTGAAAGGTGAGAAGCTAGTCTTTTATTAAATAGAAAATTGCTTTAAGGACGGTACAACCTCTGATAAATAAAACCGCCCATTTTCCTACGCTATTGCTGTTAAAGAATATATGAAGTTTGAAAAATCCATTGCGATGCCGAAAGGCACCATTTCCTAGACTTTTCGGACACTGAACATCTCTGATCAGCTGTTGAGCTATTTTCGACACCCTTTGGCGTTTCGTTTGAAAGCGCCGCTGTGCAATTCCTGATGAGACGCATCCGTCTACAACGTAATATCCGTTTAAAAAATAAAGTCTTTTACGTTAAAGAAGTCATTTCTGAAAGTATACTTATGGAGTGTAGCCATGTATGGAAGTGAAACATGGACGATAAATAGTTTGGACAAGAAGAGAATAGAAGCTTTCGAAATGTGGTGCTACAGAAGAATGCTGAAGATTAGATGGGTAGATCACATAACTAATGAGGAAGTATTGAATAGGATTGGGGAGAAGAGAAGTTTGTGGCACAACTTGACCAAAAGAAGGGATCGGTTGGTAGGACATGTTCTGAGGCATCAAGGGATCACCAATTTAGTATTGGAGGGCAGCGTGGAGGGTAAAAATCGTAGAGGGAGACCAAGGGATGAATACACTAAGCAGATTCAGAAGAATGTAGGTTGCAGTAGGTACTGGGAGATGAAGAAGCTTGCACAGGATAGAGTAGCATGGAGAGCTGCATCAAACCAGTCTCAGGACTGAAGACCACAACAACAACAACAACGTTAAAGCAGTCCACTTCCGATCGTTTTTCCTCGTGAAGAGCTTCCACGTTTCCATAATGATGCTCCAAAAGTGACATCAATGCTTCGATCAACATATGTGTGAAAGGTCTGTTTTCCCTCTCAGTAAACTGCTATTGATAGCTCCAGTCAGTCAGTCCAGCCTCTTCAGGTTTCTCTTAAGTCGTTCCAAACATTCGGTCGAATCTTGATCACAATGGCAGGTACGTTGATGAAGTTATAACAGAATAATGTCAGTTTCCTAGCACACAAAGTGTTGTCGAGATTTGATGTGTTTATTTAATGATTCTGTATAAGGGTAATTAGAGGTCAAATTGCTCAATTACTTCATTGCTTTATAATTACTAATATAAAACAATTCATTTCTGTATGATCTGAGCTCCTCCTTAATATAATGTTATTTATTATTACGAAAAGTATAAAATTCTGCCAAAGAAAGAAGAAAGCCGTTGGGCCTGAGGAAGACAAAAGCTTTTTCTCTTGTCGTTCCATTTGGTGAATGCTTTTTCTACAAGGGAAATGGCTCTGTAGGAAGACCCGGTGAATAATGTTGAGATATGCGTAACAGGTGGCCTCGTTGCATTCCATTTTGGGGAACCCCTTTTATGTGGAAGAACGTTTACCACAGACAGACTGAACAGTGGAGAGTGGCCGTCCAGCAGTGATGGCGATAGATCATGTTTGATGCGCTCCACAGGACATTCCCATTTTGTGCCAACATATGCACGTACACAGTCCCGTCACTTTAATGTGACCACTGCTTATGTTCCATGTCTACGTGTAACAGGAGAAGGACCGACGTACCCGAAACGGACCTAACAAACCAAAGACGTACCGAAGAGTGCCGAGACAGGGCGAGTCCCGGACTGCATGCATGCGGTTTTGCGCTCCGTGGCCGATCCTGACGTGGAAGATACGCCATTATAAAGTCGAATGGTTCTTTTGAAAATAAAATCTTTGTAGCCCTAAGCATAAGCTAAAATCCATCCGAAGCCTTTATCTTACTTCATATAGTTTCCATAGAATTGGCTTCTTTATAGTTTACAGTGAACTCAGGCTTCATACAATAATCAGTTACATACACAGAAAATAACTAGCTTATTTAAAAACTAACAGATTTTCTTCAGCACTTAGGAAAAGCATATATAACAATTATTTGTTTCTAGGAATTCTTCAGCTGAATAGAATTCACTGTTTTTAGCCAAATTTGTAATATGCTTTCATATTTATTTACTGGTGCTATACCTGCTGAGTATGGTAACTCATTAAACACTTTTATGCACAAAATTCTATAGTTACTACGGAATGCAGCAAGCCTCGAAGAAGGCAAATCTAAAAAGTGACTTCCTGGTATTGTGGACAACCAACCACATTTCAAACTGAATTTTTCCAGATTTGGTCTAGCATTTATGTCATTATGCCGAATAATGAAAGTAGTTTCTGCTGGATTCTACGGGTGCTAGTCATAGTACATATGTGACTGTCTTCTTTCATCATCTGAAAATACGTTTAGCTCCTGGTGAATTATCCCAGAACAATATTCCGTGCTCCAGATTAGAATGAAGAAAGAAAAATATAAGTGGAGTAACAACTGTTTGCTCACGATGTTTCTTAATTTGTACAATAAAAGAAATAGATGAGGTAGTTTTGTTGCACAGATAACTTGTCCGTTTTTCCCCTGCAGAGGTTTTAGTCTATGAACCATCCAAGTAATTTTATTGTTTTGTTTTCATTTTTAATCACTTTTAGGTTAAAAATTACTTTTGTTTTTGTCTCGTTTACGCACAGATGATTGTTCTGAAACCAGTGACTATCAGCTGCATTGTTTCTCTGTTGTTTTTGTAGATTCTTAGTGGATATAATTAGTGTCATATCATCAGCGTATATTATATTCTTACAAGATGTATAATTCGAAAAATCATTAATCTAAATAATAAACAGGAGGGGCCCAAGAACAGAGCCTTCAGGTATTCCTCCTTTTACTGAAAGTACTGAATATCTCTACTCACTAGCAAACACAAACTGCAACCTATTGCTTAAATAAGATTTGAGTAAAGTGAGTGATCTTCATGGCATAATATTCTAACTTTTTGATGGTTATGTTATGTGACACTTAGCTCCATGCTTAGCTTAAATCAATAAGCGTTCCAGACATAGCTTTTTTTCATAACTTTCATTAACATTATCACCGAAGTCTCCATTGATTTGTTGTTGGTGAGAGCTGAATCCGAACAGTTGTTCATTTAAACTGTTATATTTCTGTTTAGTCATACAATTTTCTTTTATCTTGGATATGAGAGGTACTACTGAAAAAGGTCTGTTGATATTTGGTATTTTTATCGCTTTTTATAGAATGGTAAAGTAACTATGAGCTTAATATATTCTGAGAAAATTACTGCTTCTACAACTCTGACAGTCAGAGAAGTGGCATTTTGATTTCCTTTGGTATAGAATAATGAAGAAATTACAGAGCCCAAGACATCTTCTGTTTTGGAATTGTTTAGTTTGTTTATCGATCTGTAAATGTCAAGCGGTTACTGTCCAACTAAAGTTCTCACTTGTCTGTTTTGCATGAGCGAGCAGGATTTCTACTTCTAAGGTAGAACTATTGAGTGGAGTCGTGGCGCTGGCATCATTCACAAAATGTTTGTTGAGCAGTCAATAGACATACTGTTCTCTTCATTGATGTTGATTTCCCTTTTAATGACATTGTAGGCTGCTTTATATTTATTTTTAGAATTTAAGATCTACTCATCACTTGCACTGGACTTTGCATTTTTTTATTTTGGTTCTGTAGAGATTTCTCATATATGTATGTAATTTTCTATGTTCATATCACTTCCATAAGGCTTACCTTACAGAATGCGTAGTAGTAGTATGGTGAATTTGTTAAGTTGTAGAGTGTACCGCTTTTTGTTATAATTCTGCGTATGTGGAATATCAATACGATACTCTTTAGTTATAGTGTGACATCTTTTCTACTATGCACTTAATCTCTGTCAGGAAAATAGAAAAGAGTTTATCAGTTGTTTTATTTAGGTTACCTTCCATTCGGAAAGTGGGTGCACTCAGTGACTGTTATGTGAGTTATAAACTATAGAGTGCAGCAATCAGTCGACCTTTTTTTAGATTTTATTACGCAAATCCAGATTTCGGCTAGTAGCTAGCCATTCTCAGTTCCATATTTTCTATTCTCATTGTATGTAAGTCCCTGTTGTTCCGGCGTCAGTCCCAGTTGTTTAACTGAAGAACTGAAAGAACTGTGACTGACAACCGAACAACAGGGGCTTACATGCATTGAGAATAGAAAATAGTACATTGAGAATGGCTAGCTAAGAGCCGAAATCTGGATTTGCGTAATAAAATCCAAAAAAGGTCGACTAATTGCTGCACTCTGTAATTTATAAGTTTTTTTATTATTATTATCCATTACATGAGACCAATCTATTTACTATAACTTGTCTATGTTTAGGCTGGATTCTTCTGGGAGTTTGTATATCACTTGTCTTTCTGCATTACTGAGAGCCTGAATTTTCCATACGAAGCCATAGTCCTACGTGATCTGGTATTCATAACTCTGTAACATCGCATCCAAGAGTGTAATACTAATTATAGTGTCACGACACGCATTCAATCTGGTGGGCTTTTCATTGAGACGGTAATAGTTCAATTACTTCAGAGAATTAACAACATGAATCACAATTTTTTTCTCCTTACTCTTGTTTCTTTATTAATATCACCTACAATTATAATATTTTGCTGTTTATATTTGGACGACACCAATAATAAACTATTAATTTTTTTTATATGTACTATAAGGGCCAGTAAATGAAAACCAAACACCAACCACGGCGGGACTGTGGAATGGTTCCATTCAAAAGTAATCGCCACACTTGTTAAGTTATTTATTCCACTCAGGGACGAGACAGTTAATACCTGTTTTGTAGAGCCCAGTCGGTCGCTTCCGGATTCACGGGGCTGCGACAGTTGTGAGGGGACCCGGCCGAACAGGTAGCGGGCGGTCTAGAGGGACACCGAACAGGTAGCGCACCGAAGTTCAGTACTGCTGTGGGCACCAAACGCCAAAAGGCGTGCAAAAGAAACCGACACTTCAGTTTCTTATGTTTATGCTGAAGAAGTGGGGCCGCTGTTCAATCAAGGAAACGACATCGTCGCATCACTGCCATCACAAAGGAATGCTAAACGATGGCTGCAACGCATCAGGCAAAAAAGCATTGGATCTACACAAGATCCGACCGATGCTGCAGGAATATTTCTGCAAGAACATCATTTGCTAACGAATGGTTCAAATGGCTCTGAGCACTATGGGACTTTTGAGGTCATCAGTCCCCTTGAACTTAGAACTACTTAAACCTAACTAACCTAAGGACATCATATCCATGCCCGAGGCAGGATTCGAACCTGCGACCCTAGCGGTCGCGCGGTTCCAGACCGCAGCGCCTACAACCACTCGGCCACAACGGCCGGCTGCTAATGAATGATGGGAGAAAATTTTTACTTCCAGATGATGACAGAGGGCCAAATGATAGGATACTGGTGTGCGCCAGCGAAAGGGCAAAATCCTGTTTAACAGACTGCAATTCATTCTCTGTCGATGGAACGTTCAAAAGCTCCAGCAAGCAGTTTGAACAGTTACTAACTGTTCACGCCGACATTTCTAGTTCTGAGGAGGAGACAAACACATTTCCAACCGTGTATCCTTGCTACCCAATAAAAAGTGAGAAACGCACGATCGCTTTTTCACAGCTGTTAAGAGAAACGTACCTGGATGGAATCCTGTAGCTATCATGATGGATTTTGAAGTTGCAATCATCCAAGCAATAACACATTTTTTCCCTGATGCAAAGATTAATTGCTGCAACTACTATTTCAATCAGTGCCTGTGGAGGCAAGTGCAGAACTGCAGCCTTGTTGCTGCTTACAAGGAAAACGAAGAAATTCGTTTTCGCATAAGATTGTGTTCCGCTTTGGCTCACATTCCCCTAGACATGTTAGATGATGGGTGGCTATGCATTCAGGAGAGCACGCCAGATAATGAAAAACTGCAGGATTTTTATGACTATTTTGTTGAACAATGGCTGGATAATGAAGACATGCCAAGGGATTTATGGAACTGCACAGAAAGGCGTCACCATACCAACAATGTTTCAGAAGGATTGAATCGGACAATAAATACGTTAATTTCGAAGGATCATACAAATTTTACTCCTTAGTAAAAATTCTCTGAGGAGACACAGAATCACGGGCACCAATCTGACCGCCTAGTTTTAAATATAGGTGGCAAAAGAAGAAAGAAGTCCGCAATTAAGACAGATGAGGTAGTTTCTAAGGTCCTTACAAGACTCCAAGTTGACGGCAGTATAAAATCATACTTGCGTGGCCTATGCACAGAAATTACAATGAAAAGGAAATGGCTGAAGCTACAGTAACACTTGTAAATATTGTAAAGGGGTTCAGTTCACTCCGATCACCCTATTGTAAAAATTGTAAATAAATAATCATCCTGTAAATATTATAAATAAATATAATGGGGAACGAAGAGAGAGTACCTCCTCGTGGTGTCCCCTGTAAACGACACAAAGTCGGCTAAACGTCTCTTGCAAACGGTAAAAGATTCACTGATGAAGTCTGAAAAGTCATAGCTTTTCTAACAATCACAATCAGCATTTTTGTGTAGGGAATTTTAGAAACAATGTCTGTTTGAGTGGACGATGAATACATTTGTTTCAATACATAAATTGCATTCCTTAACGCTAATTGCTAGTAGGACTCACATTAGACCTCAATACATTTCCCTGCGTGGTATGGGAAAATTGAGGTTTATTTCGAATTAATTAAAGAAAAAAGTTTCTACCGAGAAACAAATTCTTTAGTTGGCTCCTCTTAATATATGGTAAAAGGTTGCCACTCCTATCATATCAAATTTCGTGTGAGGGGTTGAAAGATGGAAAACATTTTCGTTTTCTATAGTTTCTGTAAACTACATCGTTAAGTATGAGGTTCAGAGAAAATTATGCCCTATGTAAGATTAATCAGAACAAAAATTCCAATAAAAAAGGTCTTGCGCATAACTGTGCTGCAACTAATGGTTGACATGATATCGTGGTGGCAAAATCAGCTCCGATTTCTAATTTGACTAAGGCCACTCCTCCTTGCCCAAAAAAATTCTGAAATAATGTAATCTGGCTGCACTGGAGGAGTGTGAATGTCCCTCGGCAGCTGCCCGGGCCGGCACAAGCAGGTAGTGGCGCAGTATTTGCGACACACCCTCTGCCGGTCCCTCAGTATCCCTGATTTCTCACAAATGTGGCCACATTCCAGTTTCTCAGAAGTGTCGTTTCTCACAAGCGTCTATAACTCCGTATTCACAACCTTATCCACTTTTGCACTTCCTCATCCAACTGAAACCGACATAGGACGCATGTCTGTTTCAGGTCACCAAAAACGTTACAGTCACACGGCGAAAGATACAGGCTGTACAGAGGATGTTATAGTGTTTCCTAACACAATCGTTGAATTATAACATTCGTGTGGTTGGTAGTTTGGGGGAGGAGGGGGGCTATCGTGCAACAGACGGATTCCGTCCGACAGCAGTCCTGGGCGTTTTGACTTTACGGCGCGTTACAGTTTCTGCAGCCAAAGAAGGACATCATGGCCCTTCCGGAACCTGCGTGAACAGCTTCTAATTTCTCTGGCCGAGTAGACGTGGTTTTTTTCCCACTGTTGGTTTTGCCGTTTGCCCTTGGGCTGTCGGAATGCTACGGACAGAGTCATCCTATTGCAGGATAACGCCCGTCTCCGCACTGCCAATCGGACGAAAGCTACATTTTAGCGATTTCGTTGAAAGCACAGTACCATCTTTTGTACAGACCGTATCTTTCACTGTATGATTTTCACATTTTTGGTCCTGAAGAGAGACATGCGTGGACGTCGCTTTCAGTCGGACGAGGAAATACAAGAGTGGGTGCGGTTGGAGATTCGTCAGCGGCCGACTGCGTTCAACGAAAATGGAATTGATCGTTTTGTCTCCCACTAGGATAAATATCTTACAGCGTTTAGTGATTGCTTTTGAATGGAACCATTTCGTGGCCACCTTGCGACAGGTGCTCATTTTCATTTGACTGCTCCTCGTATCTCACCACAGCGTGGAATTCGATAAACTGAGACGGTTACAATTTTTTGAGTGTGGGTTAGCATACCAGACACTACAAATGCGTCTTCAAGACATATTCTGCTAAGGACTGCTACTGGGTAATATACATTCATGCTCATAAATTAAGGATAATGCTGATACATGGTGAAACAACGCTCTGGTGGGTTGGTTGGTTGGTTTGTGGGATTGAAGGGGCCAGACTGCTAGGCCCATCGGTCCCTGCTCTGGTGGGCGGTTTGCGGGTTTAAATCACCTCGGGGTATGACCATGCGGTGCATTTGACTTGTGGTCGTCGCAATGTTGCGCTGGCAGCAGTCCACATACGCAGAGGTTTGTTGGTGCACGTCAGAGTACGGTGCAGTGACTACGTGTGCAGACGTTTTCGGAAATGCTAATGGTAACCGTGTGTTGAAAATGGCTGAAAGAACACATATTGATGACGTTACGAGGGGTAGAATACTAGGGCGACTGGAGGCTGGTCAAACATAGCAGGTTATAGCAGAGGCCGTGCGTGTGCCACAAAGTGTGATCTGAAGATAATGGGAACGATTCCAGCAGATAGGAAACGTGTCCGGCGCTGCGCTACAGTACGGGACGTCCACAGTGTACAACACCACAAGAAGACCGATACCTCACCATCAGTAACAGCAGATGACCACGGAATACTGCAGGTAGCCTTGCTCGGCACCTTACCAGAGCCACTGGAACAGTTGTCTCCAGACACACAGTCTGCAGACGACTGAACAGACATGGTTTATTCGCCCGGAGACCTGCAAGGTGCATTCCACTGGCCCCTGGTCACAGGAGTGCCCGTAAAGCCTGGTGTCAAGAACACAGTACATGGCCAGGTTATGTTCACGGATGAGTCCAGGTATAGTCTGAACAGTGAGTCTCTCTGGGTTTTCATTTGGCGTGAACCAGGAACCAGATACCAACCCCTTAATGTTCTTGAAAGGGACCTGTGTGGAGGACGTGGTTTGATGGGGTGGGATTATGATTGGTGCACGTACAACCATGCATGTCTTTGACAGAATAACTGTAACGGGTCAGGTGTATCGGGACGTCATTTGGCACCAGTATGTCCGCTTTTTCAGGGGTGCAGTGGGTCCCACCTTCCTCCTCATGGATGATAACGCATGGCCCCACCGAGCTGCCATCGTTGAGGAGTACGTTGCGACAGAAGATATCAGGTGAATGGAGTAGCCTGTCTGGTCTCCAGACCTAAACCCCATCGAGCACGTCTGGGATGCTCTCGGTCGACGTATCGCTGCACGTCTTCCAACCCGTACGACACTTCAAGAACTCCGACAGGCACTGGTGCAAGAATGGGAGGCTATACCTCAGCAGTTGCTCGACCACCTGATCCAGAGTATGCCAACCCGTCGTGCAGCCTGTGTACGTGTGCATGGTGATCATATCCCATATTGATGTCGGTGTAAACACGCGCAGGAAATAGTGGCGTTTTGTAGCACGTGGGTTTCGGGACGGTTTTCTCAATTTATCACCAATACCGTGAACTTACAGATCTGTGTCATGTGTGTTCCCTATGTGGCTATGCTATTAGCGCCAGTTTTGTGCAGTGCCACGTTGTGTGGCACCACATTCTCCAATTATCCTTAATTTATGAGCATGAGTGTAGATTGAGGTCGCTTGTGAAATCGCTTGAATGTCTTTGAGATGCCCTAAACAAATATTATGTGTTGTGCATGAAATATTTCCAGGTTATGAGATCGTCCTGTGTGGGAATCCCTGTGGTGGGCCGCAGAAGTCCTCAGGAGACGAGCCCTCGCGAACACCTGCCGCCGCTCTGCTCCTCGAACCGCACCGCCATAACTCGCGCGCGCCAACCCCATAAATCGCACCCGCCTAATTGAGGGCATATTTTACCGAGTATTGTTAAAGCGCTTTTAAATACCCGCTCCGGCAGTAAATCAGGACGGCGCGATTTTCTCTTGTTTGCCGGGCCGTCAGTGATGCGCGGCAATCTGACGCGGGCCTTTCCCGGCGTTTATAGCTCGCAGTTGTTATGCAGATGGCGGCGGCAGCGCGCAAATGTTCCGAGAGCGCGCTTCGGAGTGAATGGCGCCGGCACTGCCGATGACCGTCGACCAATTTCGCTCCGAGAAACTGCTCTTGAAGCGAGACGCCACAGTGTTTTTATGCAAATGCTGTATAACTAATTTTCACATGAAAGTTGCCAATTTCCGCTGGAATTCATCACCATCACTCTGAAGTTTAATGAGCTGAACGCGAGATTTTCGAATTTAGAATCAGATTTGTGGCTGTATTTAGGACTACATTGCAAACAGAGCTCAATATGAAAATGCTCAGCCGAACAAAATCATCACGTGTGAAGGTAATTTGAAGAGTACCCAAGGAAGTGTGAGAGGTCCATTACTATTTACAGTATCTCTCTATACTGCCATATAAAGACGAGTCGTTGTTTAACTTTGTTACCATACATCTCGAAAAGTTTTTGTCCAGTTAACTTCAGATTTTTACACGATACTCTAATAAGCGACATTGGATATTGAAGCGCCAAGGAATCTGGTATAGGCATTCACAGAGATATGCAAACAGGAAGAATACGGCACTGCGGGCGGAAACGGCTGTATAAGATAAGTGTCTGGAGTAGCTGTTACATCGGTTACTGCTGCTACAGTGGCAGATTATCAAGATGTAAGTGAGTTTGAACGTGGTGCTATAGTCAATGCACGAGCGATGGGACACAGCATCTCCAATGTAGCAATGAAGTGGGAATTTTCCCGTGCGGCCATTTCATGAGTGTAGGAAAAAGATCCTGCAAGAACGGAACCAATGACGACTGAAGAGAATCGTTCAACGTGACAGATGTGCAACCCTTCCGCAAATTGCTGCAGATTTCAAAGCTGGGCCATCAACATGTGTCAGCGTGCGAACCGTTCAAGGAAACATCATCGAAATGGGCTTTCGGAGCCAAAGGCCCACTCGTGTACTCTTGATGACTGCACGACACAGAGCTTTACGCCTTGCCTGGGCCCAGCAGCACCGACATTGGGCTGTTGATGACTGGAAGCATGTTGCCTGGTCGAACGAGTCTCGTTTCAAATTGAATCGAACGGGTGGACGTGTACGGGTATGGAGACAACCTCAGGAATCCATGGACCCTGCATTTCAGCAGAGGACTGTTCAAGCTGGTGTATAACATTATTTGTTTATGGTTCATCTAATTTTTTAATAATTTCTGTGTATGTAAAGTAAAGTGTGCTATACTGGAGGTTGAAGTTCTTTGCATTGTCTGTGAGTAATGAATGTAAAATACTATGTAAATTGTTTGTTGCGTTAAATAATTTTCTGATGTAAACTGGTCATGTTGATGTAAATTTGATAATTGTAAGAAATGGTCAGGTTTAGGAACAATGTGAGAAATAGGTGTTATGTAAAAGCCAGTTTGCTTTTGTTTGAAACGAAAGTGGCTCTGGAGAGTGGAAAAGGTGGCAGAGGTGAATTGGCACGATAGCTAGAGCAAGCGGGGCAAGTAAGTCATACAGTCTGCAGGCATAAGTGATTGAGGCAACACCCTTGTGGAACAGGAGAAGTTTTGCCAGCAAATTTGCACAGAAATGCCTCGGATGAAGAATGCAAACGGCTTACGGCATAGTTGCAAGCTGTTGGACTACTGTAGGTAAAATTGAACGACGCCAAGAAGAGAAATTAAGCCGGTACAGCAAGATACTTGCAGGCCGGACTGTGGATGCACCACACACAAGCCTAAAACCACCCGGTAAGATTGTTTTGATATTTTACTTTTGTACAGCGTGAATCATAAATGTAAACGTACTTTATTAGTGAATAATCATCCTTGAACGTTAAAGAAACTGGTTCACCCTGTTATTTCGTCCTAATCGTACACCTACATATTGTTCCTTCCTGGTGTTTGATTAATTCGAGTATCGCCGGCCGCGGTGGTCTAGCGGTTCTGGCGCTGCAGTCCGGAACCGCGGGTCTGCTACGGTCGCAGGTTCGAATCCTGCCTCGGGCATGGGTGTGTGTGATGTTCTTAGGTTAGTTAGGTTTAAGTAGTTCTAAGTTCTAGGGGACTTATGACCTAAGATGTTGAGTCCCATAGTGCTCAGAGCCATTTGAACCATTTTTGAATTCGAGTATCCTGTTTTAGAGACTTATGAAGTGCCACGTTTATATAAAGAGGCACCATTTAAATTATTTTTGTGTAAATAATGAGATATATGTGTGAGGGACTAAATCCTGTACTAATGCAATTACGTGTCGGTAGTTGAAGAGTGCAAATTGAATTGAGTGAATTTAAATGTAATTTTGCATTATTAACTCAAAGAGTTCATAAATATTTTCATTTTGGGCAGTAGTTAAAGAAAAGTTGTCTTAGTTGTTTCACTGAAAGGCATAATGAAAATTTTAGTTAGAGTAATAACACGTCCATGCTTTAGTACGTTACAGAGAAATAAAGTCAAACTATTTTTGTTTTAAAAGTCTTCTTAACTATTGCACAGTGCTATAGTAAAAGCATGCTTACGTAAAAATCAGTCAGAGTGAAGCAAAGTTACTAGAACCTGTTAAATGACTACACAGACTTAGTTCAAAAAGTAATAGCTTTTGAAAGTAAATTACAGTAAGAAAGAGGTTTTCTTGAAGTGAAATGTTCAGCATAAAAAGTGTATGCTTTATTAGCTAAGTATTTTAGTATTTAAGTTTGTTGGTTATGGAAAGTGCTGTTCTGAATGTCCGCCCAGGCCAAATATTTTTTAGCTTCCTTGAAGTCATCTACTGGACTTTTTCTCTTTTAAAAACGTAATGTATAAGGGTGTAATAGTCAAATAATTCCAGTGTCTGCTCCAACACTGCTTACATGGAGTAATATTTATCTGAAGAGACAACTTCAACAGTAGCAGGAAAGTAAGCAAAATTCATATTTATGCTTTTCTAATACTTTACTGTTTTATTGCCTGGATAGGCTGGCGACTGTTAACACATATTTTAAACCTCGAAATGAGCTTGGAACTTTGTCCTAGCTTCAATATAATACTACTTATATTGCTTTTCTGTCTAACTGCTGGGTAAGGTCTTAGGAACAGAATTGAATAGCCTGATTTACTTATGCATGAGACACAACACACGGTCAGATTCCGTAAAAAGAGTAACTCTATTGATTAGCTTTTCCTATTAACAGGATTATCCTCCCATAGAGTACTTTATTTGGAAACTAAACTAAATTTAGTAAGAGGATTATACTTGGCAACATAGAGACTGTAGAGACAGGGTTTTCTGTTATTTAGGTAAAAGCACACTAAATTACAATAGTAGTCGTAGGGTTATAGGTGGAGGCTCTGTAATGGTGTGAGGCGTGTGCAGCTGGAGTGATATGGGACCCCTGATACCTTTAGATACTACTCTGACAGGTGACATGTACGTAACCATCCTGTCTGATCATCTGCATCCATTCATGTCCATTGTGCATTCCGACAGACTTGGGCAATTCCATCAGGATAATGCGACACTCCACACATCCACAATTGCTACAGAGAGGCTCCAGCAATATTCTTCTAAGTTTAACCACTTCCCCTAACCACCAAACTCCCCAGATATGAACATTACTGAGCATATGTGGGATGCCTTGCAATGTGCTGTTCAAAAAATATCTCCACCCCTCTTACTCTTAAGAATTTATAAACAGTCCTGCAGGATTCATGGTGTCAATTCCCTACTTCAGCCATTAGTTTAGTCCATGCCACATCATGTTGCGGCACTTATGCGTGCTCGCGGGGGCCCTAAATGATATTAGACAGGTGTAACAGTTTCTTTGACTCTTCAGTGTATAAGTCATGGTTGCAAAACACTAACACGAATTCTATACAGAAGAATAGAAGAATAGAAGAAATGGTAGAAGCCGATCTCAGGGAAGATCGGTTTGGATTCCGGAGAAATGTAGAAACACGTGAGGCAATACTGACCCTATGACTTACGTTAGCAAACAGGTTAAGGAAAAGCAAACCTACGTATATACCATTTGTACTCTTAGAGACAGATTTTGACAATGCTGACCAGAATACTCTATTTGAAATTCTGAAGGTAGCAGCGGTAAAATACAGAGAGTGAAAAGTTACTTACAACTTGTACAGACATCATATGGCAATAATAAGAGTTGATGGGCAAGAAAGAAAAGCAGTGGTTGAGAAGAGAGTGAGACATGGTTGTAGTCTATCCCTGATGTTATTCAGTCTGTACATTGAACAAGCAGTAAAGGAAACCAAAGAAAAATCTGGAGTAGGAATTAAAGTTCAGGGAAAAGAAACAAAAACTTCGACATTGTAATTTTGCCAGATACATCAAAGGATGAGGAAGAGCAGTTGAGCGGAATAGACATTGTTTTGAAAGGATATAAGATGAACATTAACAAAAGCAAAACAAGGATAATAGAATGTAGTCCACTTAAATCAGGTGATACTAAGGGAATTCGATTAGGAAACCAGACACTTTAAGCAGTACATGAGTTTTGCTCTTTGGGCTGCAAAATAATTGATGATGGCCGAAGCAGAGAGTATATAAAATGCAGACTGGCAAAAAATGCATTTCTGAAGAAGAGAAATCTATTAACGTCAAATATATATTTAAGTGTTAGGTAGTTTTTCTGAAAGTATTTGCCTGGAGTGTAGCCATATATAGAAGTGAAAGATGGACGATAAACAGTTTAGACAAGAAGAGAATAGAAGCTTTGGAAATGTGGTGCTATAGAAGAATGTTGAACATTAGATGAGTAGATTACATAACTAATGAGGTGGTATCGGATAGAATTGGGGAGAAAAAAATTTGTGGCACAACTTTACCAAACCAGGGGATCGTATAGGACACATTCTGAGATATCAAGGGATCACCAGTTTAATACTGGCGGGAAATGTGGTGGGTCAAAATTGTAGAAGGAGACAGGGAGACGCATATAATAAGCATATTCAGAAAGATGTAGATTGCAGTAATTATTCGGAGATTAAGAGGCGCACACAGGGTAGAGTTGCATGGAGAGCTGCATCAAACCAGTTGAAGGACTGGTATGCATCAAGTTTTTATACGTTAAACTAAAGATGTTATATGTAGCTTCTGTTGTTTATCCTGCACGAATACAATCGGAAGTCAGTTTCTTCCCAAACTCGCTAAAGCATTGCAGGTATAACTTTCTCGGCGGCGGCCCAAACTCTTGCTATAAGTTCAGGTAAAGAAGCTGACACAGAAGTACAAAGACGATATCCGTGATGAATCCGCATTTAAAAAAATCGGCTGGTTTAACGTCTGGGGAACGTGGGGCCATGCAATTGGTGCATCATGGCCAATCCACTGACCTGACCTGACGTCAGCCAGGTACTTGGGCTGTGCACCATTTTGCATGAGTATATTTCGTCCTTGGACATCCTCATCGATCTGTGGTATCAAAAATTGTTGTAACATATCCAGGTACACTATCCCTTGGACGATTCTCTCACGGAATAAAGGGGCCATACATTTTGTTCTTGCCCAACGCACAAAGAACTTTGAGTTTAGCGCTATCACGGAGATGTTTCAATGTTTGAAGTGGATTTTCACTGCCCCAAATCCTACAGTTTTGCGTGTTAACATTGCCACTTAAGTGAAAAGTCGACTCATCAGAAAAGATGACTTTGTCCAACAAATATTCATCCTCATGCAATCGATTTAACGTACCCGCACAGAAGTTCTTGCGAGCAATTTTGTCAGTGTCTTTTATTGCTAGTACGATCGTCAATCTGTACAGTTTCAAATGCAAACTGTTTCTCGACACACGACAAACAGTCGTATGTGGGATTTGCAGTTTATGAGATGCATGCCTGGTCGGTTTCTTAGGGACGTTGTCTCACTCGCTCAACGACGTCGTCAGATATGCTTGGACGACCTGATGATTTCCCATGTCTTACCGAACACACTGTTTTTACAAAACTTTTGTGCCACTCATAAACGGTAGATCTACTAGGAGGATCTTTAGCGTACTTAGTACGGAAAGTACACAGAACTGTTGTCGCCAACTTCGATTCTTCAAACCAAAACACACAGCTAGCACGCTCGGGTCCAGTGAAGGCAACCATCTTTAACGCAACTGCCGCTAGCGCTCCTTACGGTGCTATTCGGCACTAGCGAACTACGCGTGACGGAAGTTGATACATTTCCCTAAAAATTGACACTACAATCACCTCTGTAGGTATTAGGAATTAATTTATATGAATTTTCAAAGTTGTAAAGTCGTTTTTGAAAGATGCTTCGTTAGGACGCTTCAGGATCACATGTGGCTTGTTTCGCACGTCTCATTTCTTCCCAATACCTCTTCATTCTCTCGATTCTTCTGTTTCTTTCTTCTTCTGTTAAGACAAGTTTGATTTTGGTGTTCGGCCACCTGTGACCATCCACCAACCCTTTATGCTTCTTCCTGTCCTGTATTACTGCCTGCAGATTCCTTTATTTTATTCCTACAGCCTTCCAGTCATCTCTGACTTCCTTCACCCAGTTGTTTCCCGTATGGCATGTTGCATTCCATATCTTCTTAGTCAACCTCTCCTCGTCCATCCTCATGATGTGCCCAACAAATCGAACCTCCTCTTTCGTATCTCGCTCGATATTGACCGAGCGAGGTGGCGCAGTGGTTAGCACACTGAACTCGCATTCGGGAGGACGACGGTTCAATCCCGTCTCCAGCCATCCTGATTTAGGTTTCCCGTGATTTCCCTAAATCGTTTCAGGCAAATGCCGGGATGGTTCCTTTGAAAGGGCACGGCCGATTTCCTTCCCAATCCTTCCCTAACCCGAGCTTGCGCTCCGTCTCTAATGACCTCGTTGTCGACGGCACGTTAAACACTAATCACCACCACCACCATCGCTCGATATTGGTTCAGTATTTTGATACAGTTACTCTCGTGTTCTGTGTATCCAGATATCTCCATGTTTTTTGGTGCCCCATATGTCTCTCAAAATTATCCGCTTTTCCTCCACCAACTGTATACAAGCTCTCCTGCCGAGTGGGATCCTTTCTGATGCGTACAGAGCAGCATTTAATACAGTTGCTGTCACATTCCGTGACAAATTTTTCTTTCCAAATGTTGCTTTCACCGCATACCGAAGCTTCTGCAAAAGCTGTGC